>NC_072732.1:80579531-80879531 GCF_026930045.1 Uloborus diversus | reverse complement strand
TTGAGTGACTAATAAATATTTTCTTTGACTTATTTTCTGTGAAAGTCAAGATTCGAAAAAACTTATAATTCATACTTCCTGTCCATTATGAGCATACAAATAAGAAATGAAAATACCCAAGCTCTGCTTGGTTTGCTTGGAAAGGCTGCACATCACAGGGTTCGGTACATTTCTGACCATGTGATGGCAGAAAATGTAACACAAGGGCCTACATACTCCTATGGATAATGCTATCTTCCTCTTAACTATTCTCTACTTTTTCTTTTATGGAGATAGTCGATTTGGCAAGTGATGCATCTATATAATCAGACACTAAAACTATCTAAGCAAAGTTCTAACTGGGTCTATCTGACTTTCAGACATTTTGGAAACATATCAAGATTTCAACACCCACAATTCAATTTTAAACTACAGCTTAACTATGTAATATAGAATGATATGCTGAGAGTGTGATGAGATTGAATAAAATATAGAATTGTAATTTACTGCTCATAAGCAATTGGTACCAGACTTTTAGATTAGGTCTTGTTGTAAAAGTGATTTGAAAGTAGGTAAAAACTGTAAATCATCTGCCTTTTGATTTGCCAATTGAGATCATGAGCACAACAAACAAATTACGTTATAACTATAATGTATCCGTTAAATTGCTAGGATAAACACAATGCTTGAAAATATTCTCAATATTTAAATGAAACAAATTTATTAAAGAAACAATATGTCATTAGTATTACAATGTAAAGTTTTAAACATTAATAATGAAAGATCTGTATTATGGCTATAATTTCAGTTAAAGTGTATACAAAAGGTGGAATGACATTACTAGATTAATATATTACGTTAACTAAAACATGGTTCATACACAAAATTCAAATTGTTTTCAAGGACTTTTCAAGGATGGAGAAAAGGGGCTTTTTCAAAGACAAGTTAGGTCTATTAAGAAGTGTGAACGTGCCGACTCAGTTCTAGTTGAATAAAAGTTTCAACATTAGATAGACCTTTTACATCACACTTATAAAAGCTTCAAAATCAATATCAACTGTGGGCAGTAAGGATGAAATTAACTACTAATGGTCTAAACAACAATAAAAGCGCAATGTTTAAGATATCATAATGACTAATGAATACAATCAGTACTTTAAAAGGGATCAAAGGTAATTTCAAAATCCCTTTTTAAATTTTGTTGTGATGGCATTATCAGGAAACATTAGATGAAATATTTTCTTAATTCCTCTTTTTAGCCTACTTTCCCAGTAAAAGTCAGAAAAAGAAGAAAAAAGCATGAAAGAAGGCTCAATGCATCTTAAAAATATCGTGAAAAACAAAAAAATGTCAAAAATAAATAAAATAATTAAATAAATATCGAAAAATTAAAAATTGGAAAGTAGGGTATTGAGATGGGGAAAAATGTCTGTCGGTCCGTCGGTCTGTCCCCCCTAATAACTTTTGAAAGAATAGTCCGATTCGAAAAAACTTTTTTCTTGTTCGAAAGATCTCGGCGAGAACATCTTATTCCCATATTTTACTTTTTGATTTGAACTATTTTTTGTTCAATTTTGAACAGTTCAAAAAAACTTAACATTAGCGTCTACGGGGAAATTCAAGGCAATTCCGAACTGTGAGGCGAATTTGCTTCACACAAACTTTGTAGGAAAAAGCTTTTGATGAAAAACTTGTATGTAAAATATCTTTTTGAATTGAACAATTTTCCGTTCAATTTTGAACAGTTCAAATCCCTTAACAATATCGCTTACGGGGAAACTGAAAGTCAATGTGGATTCTATACTTGAAGGCAGATTTACTTCAAACAAATTTTGTTGGAAATAACTCTTGGCGCCAAACTCCAGAGCTCGACTCAGAGAATTTAGGGGCACTTGACTCCGACTCCTGTGCCCGACAATTAATCGGACTCTGACTCCCCGACTTCGACTCTGACTTCGTAGCTTTGGCAAAAATTTACACACGGAGGACAAATCGGATGACTCCGATTCTTAAATATTTGACTCCGACTCCTTTATCTCAAAATGAGATTGACACCCGACTCCGCAGCTATGGTTTTGACTGTGAAATAATTATTGTTAATATGACGTGTTCTTATTTTTACGCTAAATTTTCAATTTAGGTACTCAATTTTTGGCGAATAAACTCAAAGTCATTTATGTTTCTGCATGACGATAGATATGCGCAGACGATTTTTTTTTTTTGACAATGAAAATTATTTCTTTAAGTTGACATTTTATTGTTTTTTTTTTTTTATTTTGGTAAGTGCATTAATTCATTTAAAAAAAGTTTTTGGCAACAGGGGAAAAAGGCGATTTTTTTTTTGATATGATGTATTTATTTTAGTGAGCTTATTAATTTTAAATACTATTTTTTCGTTTTGAAAGCTGTTAAAGATTTTTTTTAATGGAAAAAAGTGTATTAGCTGCTTTGTTTAAAAGTTGCTGCTATTTTATTTGTTCGTTTTTTTTCTTCCTTTTTTTTACGCAACTAATTTTTTTAGATGAGTGAGGAATATTTTATTCCTAGAAATCAGCTTAAAGTATTTTAAAAATATGCTTGAAAAAATTTGCAACTTTAGCTATTTTTGAGAATATTGATCAGGTACTAGAAAGTAGTATGGGTATAAGGGAAAGTAGGCTCGTCTAGTTCTAGACAGAACTTCTTGTTTTATATATAAGCCATGATTTTGAGCCTCTATGTCCCTAAATATTTGCGATTTAATACCTTGTTTTTAGCCACATGCGATACAAGAGTGCCCCATTTGAAGCTGCAGATTTGATAAATAATGATGTTAATCACTATGGTCAATTTTTTAATAATTTAAATGAAATTTTCAAAAAATAATTAAAATGTTAAAACAAAAAATAAAATAAACAGATTTAAGGTAGAATACCTTAAAATAGCTTACAACTTTAAAGATAATTGAACAGTTTTAAAGAAGGATCAAAATCTGAAACTTTGCATGTAATTTTCAGCAAAGCACAGGCTTGATGTTGGCAAAAATAAAATAAATGAGCTATTAATTGTGAAAGTTCAGCTTAGTGGAAGTCTTAAAAAAGTCGATTCCTTTCATGCATTAAATTTGAGGGCTGGTATATATATATATATATATATATATATAAATTTCTTAAAGTAGTGGTAAAAATAAAAACATTCCAATGCTTTTAAGCTCGAATCCCATGAAGACATGTGCAGAAATTCTATGTGAAAATGTAAACATAGGTTGACAATTACTGTCAATCTAGCAGTGAACCAGGAGAACCTGGTTGATTCATCAAGCAAGGTGTTGACATGCTGGAAACTTTGGATTTTCAGCAAGAGTCTTGACCGATACAGCAAGTAAAATATGCAAATAAGCATCTATGACACCAGCAATTGCCGATATGCTATAAAAATCCAATGCACAACAGAGGAACTCTTTCTCTCTCCTTCCTGCTCTTCTTCGACTATGTGTTGTTTTATCGTGGTTGGGTTGTGAAGAGAGCCTACATCTAGGCGCAAAAAAGATGTAATTGCACTAATGATCAAACAAAGATCGGCTGCATCGCCCCCACCAATTTTGTGAGTTTTCTGACGAAGATGGGTAAAGAATTAGTGCCTCCTGTTTTTTCAAGAAGTTTATTTCCAAAATAAGATAACTTTATGGTATTAAACACTCGGATCCTGTGGTGCTTTCTGTGTATGTTACAACTTTTTTACATTTGTGCATGTGTGATAGAACTTCTTGGGATTTCCACATGATTCATGTAAGTGGTAAATTTCTTTTTAAGTATGTTTCATTAACGAAAACACAGTTCCTGTCCACTAATTTGTTTGAGGTAAACTAATCTGAACTTAAGTTAGCTTTTCTAACATAAGTAAAATTGAAGAATCATTATAAAAAACTGTAGCAAAATTTTTTTTACAAGTTTATTTAATGCAACTGCACTTTTCGAAAAAATTTATCCCAAAATTCAATTTCTAAAGATACAATACAAAAATTTTGAAAATGAAACTTTAAATTTCAAACAATTTTCAAGGCTTTTACGATCCATGTAAAATGCAATGACAAAATTTTTGGTTTCACACTTTTTTAAGGCTAAAAAATATAATGGAAAACTTACTTTGTTCTCATACGCCATCCCAACATGATCCAGATAGTCCTTAGGCAGAGATTCCCGAAATTCCACATCATTTGCCATAGCAATTTCTAAAGCTCTAGGTAGCATCTAAAAATATTGACAGCATAAAGCACTCGTGCCACTCACATAGAATAATCTACTACTCTATCTTTGTCTACTTTGTAATTGCATAGTGAAAAGTATTAACAGAAATGTGAGGTATTAGTACGTATGAACAAAGTTCACATAAACATGATTTGACATAAACATGATTCATAAAACAAGTAAACAAAATAAACGCAGGGCAGCCACTGCCAACTAAAAAGGCGACTATTGCGATTATTTTGAAGAGTTACAGACTATGATGACTATTTTTGCTTAAATTGGGACGAAAGCGAAAATTTTGTAAATAAACTGCTACTATTTCTGTCTAAAAGCAACTAAAATGTAAAAAATACGACGGATGTAAAAAGAAAAAGATTCAGCTTCAAGTACCATTGGTCAAAAGTTTTTAATTTCTAACTCATTCAGATCTGCCAAGTTACGCGAAATAAATGTCGCCAAATGGGTTTTAGTACTGCCTTCTTTATCACTGAGAATAATTAAAACAGCCCATTTTTGTTTTTTTTTTTTCTCCTGCCGCCATTAGGCACCCAAACATATTTTTTGCCAAAAAGAATAACAACATAACATTTACAACCTCATGAGGGGAATATTAGTTTTGGTTTTGGTGGTTGGCAATTAAAGCATTGTACCCTGTACTTTCTGGTACAAAAGGAAGTAGTTTAGATTTCACAAACAAAAAATGCACTTAATTTTTTTTCAAAAATGTTGATTCAATAGCAAAGCAAAGTTTAAAGCAGGCAAAGGTGACTTTGTTAGGTATTTTTGGTAACTCTGGATCAGTGTTTCTTAAATTGTGACTTTTTCTTTTTTGAATAGTTTAATAAAAATGAAGAGAAAAGCAAATGTCCTTTTCTGATGGGAAAAAAGAAAAGGGGGGGGGGGAATGAACATTAAATACAAATAGTACAGCTGTCACTGGGGTGCTAAAAATGTGTCTAAATTCCCTATTTTGGACTGAAAACCTTTGGGCAAGTATATGAATGAAAATATAGGCTAAATGAGCTATACATTAAGCTGCAACACTTAAAAAATTGGCGATTATTTTTAACAAATTGGAACCTAAAGCAAAGGGGAAAAAACTCCTCCCCCCAGATTCACGCTAACAGAACGATCTACTCGTTTTGATTTGTGTCCACATTTCAAGTATATTTGTGCATAGTATTTATGTTCTTAGTAGATTAATTGGCCTTTTGAAAAATTCTAAAAAAACATATTTTTTTCCCTTCTCCCCCCCCCCCTTTTTTAAGAGAGTTAGATAGAGAAAATAAATACTACTGCAAACTGAATAAAATTCAGTTATCTGAGTGTTATGATGAAATAAATCTTTTTACTTAGAAGGAGAGTACAATTGTACTTACTTTATAAATACTGTTTAAAAAGTAAGGTAAGTAAGTCATAATCTAAGTCTAAGTGAGTCAGTCCTTGTCATTATTGAAATCTAAATAATTGAGTCATCAAAAGTTTTGGAAAAATTTACTGAAATTTTATAACAGTCTATAAAAACCTAACAAAGATTGGTAAAATCGTAAAAATCCTTTAACCGTAAAAACTGTCGAATTTTCGTCAAAAATTACAAAAAATCAAGCAAAAATTTGCAGGTAAGGGTGAATTACAAATAGGACCGAATTTGCCTATAAGATGAACAAGCTATTGCTTAGGGTCCCTGCTTTGAAGTGGGTCCCTAGCTCCCAAATAAAATGCATGATTTGTTTCTTAAAAAATAAAAATTGCTTGAAAAAACTAATTTTATTTTTAAGTGCATGAAAACCTTGAATACTTGGGAAACGTGTGGCTACAAACCTTAAATTTTAAAATTTCTAACAAATGGTAGAGGGGGAGGAATGCCAAAATATGTCAAATTCAGCTCCTTGCCACATCCTGTATTAAAAATGTAAAAATCATGGTTCTCACGTTTGTAAGATATTATTTGAAATAAATTTTTGTGACTCACATGTTTTATATCTTGTTATTTTTTCAATCCCAAATGCAGTACAGTAAAACCTGTAAAGCTGACCACCTTTGTAAGTTGACCACCTGTCTAATTTGACCACTTTTGTCAGGAACGAAATTAGTCCTATCTTATATTATGAAGGAAAACCTCTGTAACTTGACCACCTCTCTATCTTGACCACCTGTCTATCTTGACCACTAATATACACCAGATTTGGTTTGGATTATTGTAAAAAACCCTTTGTAAGTTGACCACTTGGCAAAAGCATTAGATTGTACTAAAAGTGTAATCAGTTATGCATCAAATAAGCAACCAAACATTTTTAAAAACACCAATGAATATTTATGTTTCTATCTAAAAACATTGGGCTTATGTTAAGTCCCAGAAAATGCGCCAAACTTCATTAAGTTATTTTGTTGAAAAGTAGATTACTATTGTTACAAATGTACAAGAAAAAAATCAAAGAATTTAAGTCACTTTTTACTCATTATGAATTTTTAGGAATTGTTCATGTCAAGTAAGTAGTTTTTCATAAGCAATGAGACATTTTTTTTCTTCGATCGATTTACAGACATTTTAAATTTGTATGATAATTTATGCGTCATTCTGGTAAATAATCTCTAAAAATATTTTAAACCGTTTTACTTATTGTCTTAAAGTAATGTTAAACAATGAAATTGAGTTTAAAGTATTCCAATTAGTTAAAAAATGAATGCATGGGGGAAGAAATGACAAAAAAAATTTTTTTTCGTTGTTCCTCTATAAGTTGACCACCTGTCTAAGTTGACCACCAAAGTACCGCACCACAAGTGGTCAACTTACACAGGTTTCACTGTATTTTGAAAATTCTTTTGTATTGATTGCTTTTATCTTACTTCTTCTGCATATTGTCTATCTGTTTACTACGGGAAAAAATACACACTACTTCTATTTCTTTTCTGCCCCACTTGCAACTGAAGAAAAGTTGTCATGAGAAATCTATGGTTTGGTTTTCTTCTAAATTTAAAATAGCTATTTCTCACAAAGTTGGAACAGGACTGTAAAAATTTACAATCAAGTACTAAAATATCAGAGACTGGAAAGTACAAATGATGCGAGTTAAATAATTTTATTTATTCTCCTTGAAAATAATTAGATAAGTCTTTGAAAATCCGGAGCAAAATGGGCTCCAATTACTTCTACTGCATATTGTTAATCTGTTCAGCCAGGGGAAAAAAATGATACACTACCTCTATTCCTTTTCGTTTTCTGCACTGCTTATATTTAAAAAAAAGATTGTTGTAATGAGAAATCTATAGTTTATTTTTTCTTTCAAACTTAAAATGGCTGTTTCTTACAAAGTTTGAACAATACTGTACAACTGTATAATCTAGTTGTCACTTTCTATGTCTATCCAATTAACCTTCATAAGGCTTCAAAATGCAGAATTTTATATCCATTTTACAAAATTTCCGTCCGGGGAGAAACCCTCCAGTCCCCTAAAATTCTATTTCCCACATAAAAGGGAGTACCAGCTCTCTTGATACCAGCTCCCTCTCTTAAAGTCAATTCAAAAAGGACAGCGTGAAAACACACATTAATGAAAACGACACACAAAAAAGTAAAGCATGGACTTATGCGTCACAGGAAACAGACAAAAACATGGGAGTGGGGGGCAATAAAAGTTGCTAAAAAAAAAATCCTGCCCCCCAGGAACTCAGTCCTAAATCCGCCTATGTTCAGCAATGAAAACTCTGCCTTATGAACCATAAGACTGAGTTTCTACTGCTGAAGAGCACTCCATTTTTTTTTAGAATTCAACAAAGATTCTGAAAACGACCTTTTCCCTATTTTTAATTTTTTTCTAGTCTTTGAGTAAGACAGTGAGTTTTGCAGTGAAACACTGTGCCTCGCATTGAGCAAAATGAAATGAAAAGGTCTTATATAAATACACAAAGAAACTTGTTTCCATTGATAATCATCCAAATTAAAAATCTATATTCTGTGCTTGTAGTCATAAGTCTTCTGTTCACTTACCACTTGCATTAAATCACCCCATGTATTATTTTGATAAGTTGATATAGTAAGATGAAGAGAATGACAGTCACCAACTGTTTTTGCCTAGTAACAAATGTAATAAAACAATGATTATTTTTTAAACAAATTATATAAATATTATTAGAACTCAAACATAAAAATAAAGTTTTTAATGGTAATCTTCTGAGTTTATCAGAATGGAAAGAAAGTTCATAACCAGCTATTTGTGTTGTATATCTTTTGAGCAAAAATCTCAATATGTCAAATTAAGAGTTGTGATCCTTTCATAATCATTGTGTCCTATGTGAAATAACTGTCTAAAACGCAGATTATTCAGTTCTTTTCAGAAATCATTGTACAGATTGGGCTGTTACAACCAGGGGCAGATAAAGACTACCATTTTAGGGGGGGGATCATGTTGAAGAATGACACCCCCCCCCCATGAACAAACTGAGTTCTGGATTAAAAAATTTCTGAAACTGCTTAGGTGTCAAAAGAAACACCAAATCGGCCAGGAACAAGGCATTAAATTAATTTCCCAAGCAATGAAAAGTAGTAGTATTCAATCATTCAAAAATAATTAATGGATTGAAAGATTACTGAAATTGTTTACATTTTATTCATAAAGTGTTTGAACACAATGTGGACTGATACTATTGTCAATGGTTCGGGGGGGGGGGGGGTCATGATCCCCATGACCCTCCCCTTCGTCACTGGTTACAACACATGGTCATTACATTACAAGGCGGTTTTTACACTTTACAGACAGAAGTGAAAGACTGAATGATTGATCAAATCAAGTCAAATTTGTTTTTCCTCTAAAATAAAAAACTGCAAAAGATTTAGATTCAAATAGATGATTTACAGCAAGAGTTTAATCCCCATTCATATTTTTTGACCTTTTTTTTTTGGTGGCAATGATTAAAAAGTAAAGTTTTTTTTATTTACTGCCTTAATACCTTGGATCTTTGCACAGCCTGGTTAAAATCATTCTCTAATTTCATTCTTTTATTTATTTATTCGTTTATTTAATTGATATATGGTTTGAATACATTAATTTTCTCATAATGAAATAAGTTTCTAAATTAATTGTTTCAAATTGACAAGGCCATAAAGTAATAGTGAAATAAGTTTAGGCAAAGTTCTGTTTAACAAGAATAGAATTCTTTAGAATTTTTAACTATTCTTATAATTCAATATTTTTACAGAAATGAATTACAGACTTAAGTAGAAGATGCATAATCACTTGAAGATTAAATACAAGTAAATTGATCAATAAATCAATATCAGTTTTAAGAAAAATATACAGTAGAAACCCGATTTTACATTGTTGGTATGTTAGGCAGCTTCTGACAGCACTTTCTGCTTGTCCATGAGAATTGCTATACAGGGAATGTTAAAATATTCTGGATAGTACACTATTTTTTTCGGTAAATCTTCTTAATATGCTTCTTTAAAAACAGATTAAACTCATATTTTCCTCTCCAACAGTGCTTCTCAACCTGTGGTCTCCAAGCGATTTTCATGTGATCCGCGAACAGCTTGTGAAATTTGGATACAAAAATGAATGCAAATACTGCTTTTGGATTCATCTCATTTCCCTTAATTGTTGCAAAAATATTACAAGGATAAGTTGGAAAATAAGCTTCTCCTGGCAACTGTGGACAGAAGGGTAAATGAAAGTCGAACAATATAAGAAGACATGAAAAATATGACACAACTTTATTTGCCAACGTACCAAGCATAATGAGACATTTGTCATACAGCTTGATATTCCTAAAAAAGCCTTTCAGGAAGACATCAGCTTTGAATATGAGCAACGCTACATGGTACTGCAGCGGCACAGCAAAGGAAGGAGGGGTGTGAAAACACCCCCATAGCCATTGGTATTACCATAAATGCAAATTCTAATACAGTAGTTTATGCATATTTTGATCCGAAAATCCCTTTCAGAAGGCATTTTTGATTAAAAAAAAAAACCCTCCAGCACATATTTCTAGCTACGCTAGTGTGGTACTGTAACATCCTGTCAAAATTAAGAGGCAGTTTGGAAAAAGTGGTTTGGCTGCTTCAGATCCGACTTTCTGATGTTGAATGAGAATACAAGAACATAATCAGCGACGACAATACAAAACCATATTCTAATTCTTGGATGGGAGTGTCTACACCATATACTATACAGCCCTGATCACGCACCAAGTAAATTCCATCTGTTGCTTGCTTTGAAAATATCTGCGAAAGGTGAACCAAGCAGTTAAATGCTTCTTCTGTATGCAAAGCCTTTTGAGTTTTTCCCGGAAAATTTTTGGAAGCTTATCAAGCGGTATCACAAATGTCTCAATATCCTTAGTATTTATGTAGAAAACGGGCGGCATTTCAGCATTTCATTCGGGAGGTCAAGTTTCTTAAATATGAATTAAATCAGTATGGAGCAAAACACATATTGGCTAACAGCAAGTAATCATTATATGGGGGGATATTATAGAGTTAAAGAGCATCCAGAAAAGAAATTTGTTGATGTGAGTTTTTTTTCAAAAATAGTATGCATTTTTGAAGAGTATTTATGAAAGCATACTATGCATTGAGCAGCTGAAATGTGTTTCTAGGAAGAAAGTGATGAATACTCATTAAATAGACACGCTTTAAATATGAGTGTAACAATGAATTTAAAACACCAAGGCATTTTCCTGTGAAAATCATACAGCCACACCACTGCACGGGCCTCTCATAACCATCATTACACAGAGCACACAAGAACTAGATATTTAACCTGCATGAGAAAATTACATCTTTAGTTAAAATTAACCATAATTCTTCATCAGTTTTTTCTGTTCTGAAAAAGCCGGCAAAGGCTTGACACATTTCTAAAAAACGGAAAACAATCGCTCATGTCTGGAAATGTGTCGAGTTTTATCAACCATTCCTAAGAACCAGCAGTTTTATTTTTCTTGAACACTGATTTGCAATTTACATAAATTCAATTTGCTCATTTTTTATCATTTCTCTGCAAAAATTTGGGGGTGCGACCGCCCCCTCTCGACCCCCTAATTTGCCGCCCCCAGTAGAAAAAGTTAGGTCTTATCTTTGATGTCTCATTCTATTTTTTATATTTCATAACCAACTGTGACCTAAGTGGTCTGCAAAGGCAGATAGACTATCATCTTAGAAGGTGGGGTCATGCTGAAAAATGCCCCCCCTCCTCCCTTATAAGAACAAACCTAAGATTTTTGGGGACGAAAAATTTTTGAAACTGTCTTGATGTCAATAAAAAGCACTAAATTGGTCAGGAATAGGTCACCAGATAGGACATGAACATTACTAGTTAATTGCATAAGCAATTAAAAGAAGTGGTCAAATATTTACTTCTAAAAATAATTAATGAATTGAAAAGATTATTGAAATCGTTTACATTTTATTCCTAAAGTTTTGAACACAATGTAAGCAGATAATATTGCTGATGGCTTAGGGAAATCATGACTTCGACGGCCCTCCCCTTGTATCCGACCCTGGTGGTTTGCTTAAGATTTGGAAGGGTACCAAATGGTTCACGGTAATGAAAACGTTGAGAACCACTGTTCTAGAAGACTCACATAAACTTTCATACTGTCTTACTGTTTTTACAGTCAAAGCATAAAAACTCGGAAACAATTTTTTTTTTGCGTTTCAATAAGAAAAGCATATTTTCAAAAAATTGTTATAATAGAACGTGCTATAAATGAAATTACATAAAAAAAAATTATAAAAAAAAGATAATTGATTTTTTCCACTATTCCATTGGGAAAATTTAAATCTTTAAACAATATGCTTCATTTTTAACCCCTGTCCTTGAACTTACGTTTTCCTGCAGGTTGCATAGCTTTTTAAAATCAGGATTCCACTGCATTAATACTTGTGCATGAAAGACATATACTTAAAATATATTCATTAGTTAATTTATTGAAATTGCATACCTGGTGTATAAATCCACGAGGAAAGTAAAGCATATCGCCAGCTTTCAATTCAACTTCAAAAATAGGAATACCGATCTCATCCTGAGTAAAATTTGCTGTAAGAAATAAAAATTCATCCAATTTGCAGAAGTTTTAAGAGCTATTGTCTGTAAGAATCAGGCAGTTTATGGCAATTGTGATTGTTGACATTTTTAATTTTTCTTATTTTCACATATATTGTTCCTTATCATGAATGTAATGTTTGTGCAAAATCTGAGCTTTGTCTGCCTTACCGTTTTAGGGAAATTAAATTTTTAAATTTAGGGGGCGTGGCACATTTTTGCCTGTTTTTCAAATTTGCAGATTTTAAAGTTCTTGTTGCTTTAAGCACCCCTATAATAACATGGATTTTTAAATTCTATACTATTATATGGTCTTCTTAGACACTATTACAGCTGTCAAACCGGTGTCACTACGAGGGCGACGGACACAAACTCCGTTTAAAAATGACCGAAAATGAATTTTTTTACTACATTCAATGCCAATTTTCTCAAAGCGCCTTCATGATGACACCAACGTTTTTACATAAATTCCTAGCTACACTTGCATACATCAAAAATATGTAATAAAATTGGTGTCACTATAAGGGCGCCAGAAGATATTGGAACTTTTATGTGATAAATTTCACAAAAATGCAAATGTTTAAAACCTAACTACTACTCTCGCCCTCATAGCAGAGATCTGAAACTAATTAAGTTTGATAACCAACATATTCGTCTAACATATGAACAAAAAAATTCGGTGTCACTCCTATTACTTTCGAAAATATAATCATTCGAAATTAGTATGTTATGGATTTATTTAAAAAAGGACTTTTCTAATTCAAATGGCTTTTTGCACAGTTTGTTTTAAACTTTAATATTAAGTTACAGTAGTGACACCTAAAATAATATGTTTTTAATGCTTTTTATAAAAAAAAGCTTTATGAAAAGCATTAGAAACACTGTAAATCGATATAGGTACAGATGAACGTATTGTGTAATATGCATTATAGGCTAAAATAGTTGTACTAATATTCATATTTTTTCAACCATACTAATTTTTATCTGTTATTTATATTAAAAATGCAACTATTTACAACATAATGTCTTAAATAGTTATGAACATAATATATTATGTAACGAGCATTCAGCATCTGAAACACAATTTGAGGATGACGTAGACTAAAACAAAGAAAACATAAAAAATCAAACCACCCAGTTTCAGAAAGACTCATTTCTTATTGATATCTGGTAATTTTGTAGCACTAAAACTTGGGAAAACAAGGTATCCCGGTGAAGTAGTAGAAGTTGACCATTTGCTAATCTGAATAAATACAACTAGCCCCCTCATAGCAGAGATCTGAAACTAATTAGGCTTGATAACCAACATGTTTTTCTAACATTTGCACTAATGAAATTAGTGTCACTCCTACTACTTTTGGAAATATAATCATTCGAAGTTGTAACAAAAAATGTTTGCGGGGAAAGCTAATATTTCCTCTAGCAATCCACGTTGCCCTCAGTAGGGGAATGTGGGGCAAAATGAAATGACTAAGATGGCCCAGCTTTTTCAAAATGAACAAATTGGAAATTTGTTTTGAAAATTACAGTACAAAAAGAAAGAGCATTGTATTATATAATAAAACTTTCATTGAAACATAATTTTTAATTTTTGGAAGTAATTTTGAGCCTTAATAAAATATTGAAAATTTTACACTTATTTTTTTTATGGGGCAAAGTAAAAATGAAATATTTTCTATTTGATTGTAAAAAGTAATTTTTATCAAATGAATCAGTAAATAAAATTTTGAATGAATAAATGAAAAGAAAACGAAGCAATAAACGAATAATTAAATTATTTAACATATGAAGAAAAATAAATGACTGAATAATAGAAGTGAATGAAAAAGAGAATGAATAAATATAAGTGAATTACTGAAGGAAGGAATGTAAATAAATCAATTAATGCATGAATATATAAGTGTTTTAGTAAAAGACTGAGTGAGTAAACGAAATAAGCAATTTCATTTTACCTCATCCACTTTGCCCCGCATGTACTCGACTACTTGATCTAAATATTTAAAACACAAATATGCTTAATATTTACTAGATAAATATTGCACTGCATACTAGAAGGAATCAATTAATACTTAAAATGCTAATAACAAGACCTTTATCATTTTATGATATAAAAAAAATTTGACTTTCATCAACTATTACAATAAGAGTATCAATTTTTGAAAATTACGTGTATTATCAAACGCTTTAATCTTCGGCAGTATTTTTTTCTTGACTCAAATGAATTAAATGTGCAACTACATCGTAAAAATGATACCACATAGGTGGCGCTAAATGCAGAGCAAATATTTCACCTTTTCACTTTGCCCCATATTCCCCTACTTCAAGAATATGACTTGAAAGCTATCTTTAACATCAATAGAACAGGCTTATTTAACAGCTGCTTCTTTATCTTTATCTCCACTAATAATAAAGCTCAAAGTCTCTCTGTCTGGATATCTGTGACACGCATAGCGCCTAGACCGTTCAGCCAATTTTCATGAAATTTGGCACAAATTTAGTTTGTAGCATGGGAGACTGCACCTCGAAGTGATTTTTTGAAAATTCAATTCTGTTCTTCTATTTCAATTTTATGAACATTTTCCGGAGCAAAATTATCATAAGATGGACGAGTAAATTACAAAATGATCATGACGTGGAATGGAAGAGCGAATAAACAAAGCCAATTGGCGAGAAATTTGTCATCCATTATTTGTAAATATACAGATGAACCGAATAACCTTTTAATTTTCAACTACAGGCAAAGCCCTGCAGGTGCCACTAGTACTTAATAAAGCGTTATCATTTAAAGGATATCCATCTTTTGGAGTTATTTGTCATTGCAAAAAGTTTAAAACCTGGATGTTTTAAAAATGTAAAAACTTTTGTCAGTTGAATACACAGCAAATAAAAAAGCATGGATGGTGGCTGGTAGCATATTTAGTGAAAGGATTATCAAGTTGGATAAGCAATTTTTACAAGAAAAGGAAACAATCAAGTTGCACTTATTATTAATAACTCTCCAGCACACTCTGATAAAAACCAATTGAAAGCTATTAAGCATATATTTTTACCTCCAAATAACACAACTGTTTTACTACAATGTGATCAAGGTATCATAAAAAATTTGAAATTTAATTATCGAAAGCAATTGTTGCAAAAATTTTTAGTCACAATCAAAGTAAAAGGAAATTTTTCTATTGATTTATTGGATATATTGCACATGCAGATATCACCCACTGAACTATAAGTAAGGTGGAATGACTTCTGCCGATTCCCTTTTTTGTTAAAGACGCGGTTCAGTTTTGAAACAGGTTCTTGAAAGTACTTGAGAGGTGACAGCAGTCTAGATGGCAAAACATAGTGTCTCTCGTATAGAAGACATTCAAAACGTTTGCTGATTTCCTCCAAATTAGTTTATAATTAAGATGCTAGTTTAGTATTTTACCATGTGAAGTTTTGTCTGATCCATTTTTGATGAAAAGAAAGAAGAATCGTCAATAAAATTCGGTTTTTTGGGGAGTGAAAAGCATTCATTAAGGTTAAGTTATTCTTCATGAATACCTACTAGAATCAGCCAGTTTTTTTCTGGGATTCTAGTATGCCATAGCTATATTCATTCACTATTTTATTCACTCAACTATTTTTTCTCGTATATTAATTAATTAATGTATTCATTTGCTTGTTTTATTCATTTTCCTTTTATTTATTCATTCATTCTTTTACCTACTGAAACATTCAATCAAAATTTTCTGTAATAATTGAATAAAAAATACTTTATTCGGAAAAAATGTTATTTTTCACTTTGCCCCATGGGGAAAAAAGGTGAAAAATGTCCCTCTTTTTTTGGAAGTACAAATTTATTGCTAAAAATAACAAAATCAAGTTGTAATGGAAGCTTCATTAAAAATATACTGTTCTTTCTTTACTTAGCATAATTTCGAGAACAATATTCAATCTGTTTGTTTTGAAAACGGCATCTTAAATATTTCACTTTGCCCCACATTCCATTTCTATGAAACATGGACGAAATTATAGACACATGAAAAATGGTGCATCATTGTATATAAGAATGTATACAACTTTTAATCAAATGATATTTAATAATATAACTAATGTTTTGTTGAATCAAAAATCAATAATTCAAAGAGTAAGTTGTAAACTGTGTGTTGTAATCATATGTAAAGTTAGAAAGAATAAAAAAACTGCAAGAAAAAAATCCATCAAAAGCTAAGGTGAGACTATTGTAACATAAACTTTGAACATGATCCCTTAACATTTCATTCATTTTTACGAACATTAAATTATTTGTTTTGTAAACTTTCTTGCTACATGTTATAGTAACGTCATATGCAGAAAACAACAGTTTGTAAAAAAAAATTTTAGTTGTTGTTAACAAATGATTTCATCATAGTTTCTTGTTGAAGGTATGCCTAAAAAAATCATTTTGAAAAACAATTTTTCCGCCTATTAATTGGCAGTACATGGCCGTTATAAATAGTCGGCAAATTGGCCGATTAATCGGCGCTTCCCTAATCCTGATTTTTCTGATATATCTTCACTCTACAGAATCCCGATTTAGTGTCCAAGTTTTATTTTAAAAATGTTGTAAAATTTTAAGTGAACTCTTTTGAATGTTGAATAAATTGTTGTAATTTCTATCTTATATATGAAAAATTAATTTTGTGGAAACAGAAAATTTGCTAATATTGTCCTTGGTGATACACTGAGATAGATGGTTTTAAAAACTTTCTGTTGTGTGTGTTGTGTATGTAACTGTTCAAGTATAAAAGTTCAATTTCACAATTACAGAGTGTGTTACACATTTTTAAAAAATTTGACAACAGTGCATAAATATCATATTCCCAGTCTAAATACAGTTCAGTCCCGACTTACACTAGGGATGCATTCCAACGGCAAATTTGCGTTAGGTCTAAAATTCTTTACTGGGGGGAAAAATCGCATTATAGCGATTTCGCGTAAGTCGGATCGCATTGTAGAGGGAATCGACGGTATATTGAAGAATTTTTAAAAAAGATCAGATTTTTGATCAAAATGAGGAGTGTTTTGTATAAACTATTTTAATACTCCATTTTGAACTAGATTGAAACAATTTTTAAATGACTTACTAAAAAGAAATAAAATATTTCATTTTAGTAAAACACGAACTTATTTTATGTTTATTTATCAAGCCAAACAGGGAGAAAACTTTTTGACACTGTAAATATAACTTGCCTTGTAATAATTTAATCTGTTTTACAAAATTCTTTCCGTAATATTTTCTGTAGATTCTTCCTTTCGAGGATTCTGAATTCTTCAGTCCGTTTTTTGTTACAAACTTATTTTGTAATTGTGTACTTAAATATCTTCTTAAAACATAAAAATGAAAACTTTATTAATGTTCCTCCCTTTTCATTGTTTATTTAAGGTGTTTGAACAATGATTCGAAAGGAAAAAAATGGAGTAAATCGGTTCATTAAACAAATAGTTTGTTATGAAATCAAGATGCATTTTTGTGCAAACATAAGAGGAATATTATTTTAAATACTGTAGTTGTTCCATATTAATAAACTCCTCGGTATCTTCAGCAAAGCAAATTCACCCAACCAGATTGTCTTACCTTCTAGACCCTTCTCAAACGGTGAGGAGGAATGAGAGCTTTTTTTGGACTGTGTTTTCTCCCTCAGCAGTCATTTAACCTTACTTATAGTTCAATGAGGTCACCATGGAATTTAGTGTTTTTTTGTTTTTACCATGTGAGATTCTCCAAAGTAGCAAATTCTTCAGCATATCAAGAATCAACAGATATTGTGGTTAACCCAGTAAACTTGTAGCGATCTTTTTGGGAAAGTCTCAACATTACTAAGTTGTTCTGCACTGTCATTTCATATCATTATAATCAAAACAAATTTTAAAAGATTTAAGTCTATAATTTTGTCTCCCAGAGTATAATAATTTAATTAATAATGACATTTAAGTTCATAGGAGAGTACCTAATATGTTAATATGTGTATAATATATATGTAAACAAATGCTTACGACTAGAAACTCTTGGAAGCTTTTCATCTTCATTTCTGTAGGGAAACAAAATAAATTGTTTAGTTCCTTTCCAAAACATAAGTAAACAGTTTTTTAAACTATCCATAATAAATTATTTCCAGGACAGTATTTCCATGATTCATGGACGTCAATGACATTTGAGATTGAACTTGGTGATACACTGAGCCTGTTGAGGAGGAGACGATTCCTCCTTTAACGCTATAGTAAACAAATATTACGGCAAAAATGAGGTTTATACGCTTAATATACTATTGCAGTTTGCCACTTTTATTTCAACCCAACAGTAGAACCTTGTTTAGCCAAATTATTCGGAACAAATTTGTAACTTTTTAAAAATAAATTATGTCCATACAGATAATTATAAATTATGATAGCAAGATCTTTATTATAAGTTTGCCGAGAATTTGCTAAAGTCATGATAAAAAATTAAATTTCTCCTATATGAGTTTTGGGGACCTTAGCTTATCTTACATATTCGCCTTTGTCAAGCAATCTCAAATTGTTTGCATTATCAATCCTGAAAAACTAACATTATGAATCTGAACAAAACTAAATATTTTTTTAAAGGGTCACATCTCTTTCTAAAACTAACACAAATGGAAATGCTTTTCTTTCTCTCTTTCTGTATTGTTTTTAACTATTTATTGCATAGACTATATTTTTCAATGTTGATCAAAGGACTCTTAAGAAAGGAAATTCAGCAAACAGAAATATTTTTAATGCAGATTATCCATTACTTAAAAAAATCGTTATGAGAAATGCTTTTTATCAATGAAAGAAAACTTAATTAAAATTCTAACTATTATGCACAGTAAAAGATTTAAGCTTAACAAGCATTTTGTTCAGAAAATTTTTAACATCAAAAACAATTTACTGTACACCAGAGTAGGTAAATAAAAACTTAAATAAAAAATAAAAGACTAAATATATAATAGAATAAATTACAATAGTAATAATAATTAAATTAATAAACTCTATATTTTACCACAGAACTGTATCAAGATTTAAATAAGGGAGTTCAAACCTACACAGCTACCTACCTACAGGTCCGACATTTTGAACTTTTCAAGAGGGGGGTGGGGAGCGAAGGGTTTGTGTTCAAAACATGTTATAGAAAATTACAATGAATTATGTACAAAAACATCTAATTTCATTATGTTTCTAAAATCCAGGGGTAGTCAATTTATCCCCTTGATTGCCCAAATGATAGTCCTGCCTACCTAGGTGCATAAATTTTCCACAATTTCCTTCCTTCTATTTGTAGAACAAAAGCTTCAATATCATCATAATGAGGAGCAAATCCTTGAGATTCAGGTGGTGTTAAATACCTATTAAAAGGAAGATAGTATACATTCAAAATAATATGAACTTAAAACACTGAAAACAGAGCTCATTCTAGAGTGAAGCATTAGTGCATTGAAAATCAGTAAATCCTGGTTGCTCTTGTCAGCAACAAAACAAGCTTGGTTGATGGCTCTAGAACCAGTAAACTTTCTTCCCAACATTTACGAATCCTTTCCCTATTTTCTAAACCAATTTTATTGTGCTTATTGTACAGTAGGGTGGATTGAAAAATTTTTTTTTTCGGAATTTCAAATCGGCCAGGGCAAGAAAAGTTGTCTACAAGGACTGAACAATTTCATGTAAAATTTCAAGTTGGTCAGTTAATATCTTCATGCTCTGCAAAGAGGTCAAAGTTTGCAAATTAAGACCAAAAATGTGCTTTTCATTCTTTATGAAAACATTAATTTTTAATAACTTTTCAAATTGATCAGGGTGAAAAAAGGTACCCAATGGAGGGAAATACTATGATGCAAAATAACTTGGCAGTCAAAATTCGCATATTGCACAAAGTAAAGATATTTTTTCATCATGAAGACAATTTTTGAAACTTTTAAAATCCACCATGAAAAAAAAAGTTACCAATAAATATGTTCTTTAAACTAGCACAAAAATGATTAATTAAAACTACCTAGTATTTTACCATGTTTTTTTTTTTTTTTTTGGTAGACATAAGCAAAATTTTGAATGTAAGACAAGTCACATTCTAAAATATACACATAACCATTATAACATGTTATAATTTGATTTCAGATAGATACAAGTAAAGGTAAGAGCCCTAAAAAAATTAACATTTCTTTGCATTATTTCAGCAAAGAACATTTAATAAATAAATCACTGTTCAGTAAAATAGTATTTAAAAAAAAAGAGGGAAGAGAGAGACAGATCTACAGACTCAAGCAGAAAATCGTTGGGTAAATTAAACAGAGAACTCTGATTTCCTATTGAAACGATTCATACTTTTTTGTGACTGAATCGTGGCTAAAATTAAGTCATATGTTGTTCTTCTTCCCTGCAGATTTCAGTTGCTGATTCTGTTAGTATTTTAACATATCCCTCTGTTGATTGAGTATGACAAGGAAAGTTAGGAATAGAAATATTAAGCCTGTATTCCTGCTCCGATATTGCATTTAAAATTTCAGAATCTGCAATGTTTTTCTTAATAGGTGGCTCATATTTTTCAATTTCTTGCCAGTTGTCAAGGTTTGTGTAGTCATTGCATCAAAGTTGAGGGCAGGAATGACACATTTTCTAGCAGAGTAAAAATTTCGTTAGTTCTCATGCTTCCATTATTCTTCTTCGGGCCAGCTGCTGTATGTGGTATGTTTTGATAGACATCAGTAAACGATATTCAACTGCGTTTTCATTCCTAACATAATGTGATGTAAAATCGTCTTTATTCAAATTAAATCAACCTCTTAACTCTTTCAGCACGTGTAAAGTTTCAGTTTTAGGTTACCATCCTTTGATGTCCAATCATATGGAAACGAGGCATGCAAGTATAAATAGTGAAAGTTTCCAATTGTTCTTCCTCTTTTTCTTTCGTCAGTCTCTTAGGCGTTACGTCCGGTAGGTATTGGGGAGTTGTGAACTCCGCCTCCACTTATGGCCAGGGTTTATTTTTATTAATTTATTTTGTTTGTTTATTTATTTTAGTTACAATGGACCAATAAATTTTTGGTAAGCTTTTAAACAAATTTTCAATGTTCAATTTCGTCACATTGACATTAATTCTGCATCTTCTACTGTGCAGTATCATCTATGCTTGTATATGCACGCAATATTGTTGACTGACTTACAAAACGTTGCTTTCCGTTTAAACAATGTAAGTTATCAAGTTTTATCTCCAATTATTGCACGCAAAATATTTTGTTGTACGAAGAAGCTGTTCTTTTGTATGACAGGTTCGAGAAGCTTTTTCAAATTCTCTTTTAAGTACCTCGATAGATTAATAGAATTTCAAAGCTCACTTGTAGCTAGAAACTCAAATAACACCTTAGTTTACCTCAAAATAACCAAGTGCTGTTTACCAAAACTTGAGATTCTCAGTCTTAGACTTAGAGATTACTTGCCAAATAATTTCTGGGATAATGAGCCAAATGTTCGATATTCTGACATTCTCGCATTCATAAAAACATTAACGCCTGGCTTGAAATGGTGTAAAGGGACGTTACTCTGAGAAGTTCAAAAGCATAAATATAATGATTTTCAACAGTTAGAAATCCATGGGATTAAACTTTGAACTATACCCTAGATCTGGGCTTGGAGACCTGTAACCCTGTAACCTGTGAACCACATATGAATCATTTGAACCGTGCATGGGACTCTTTTGAGTATTTTGATAAAATTAATTTAAAAAAAATCTGTAAGAGTGCCATTTGTCAATGTTTGAGTATAATCTTTCATGTTAATTCATTTGTCATATTTCAAAGTATATAATTTTCTTTGCAAAAACAACTTTGTTCTCAAAATCTTTTGTTCATACACTTTACGCCAAGATTTCCATACCTTTAGCCGTTTCTTCATGCTTGATGTGAATTAATTTGTTCATATTCTAAATAGTTTATATTTTAA
Source organism: Uloborus diversus (assembly GCF_026930045.1). Taxonomy (NCBI): domain Eukaryota; kingdom Metazoa; phylum Arthropoda; class Arachnida; order Araneae; family Uloboridae; genus Uloborus; species Uloborus diversus. The sequence goes on along the minus strand of NC_072732.1, from coordinate 80,857,336 downwards.
GCAATTTATTTTTTGAAAAATTATTCCAAAAGGAAAGAAAGTGGTGGTTGGTAATTTGTACTCTAGCCTCAGAACCACAGACAGGAATTAGGAACATGAATATTAATACTGAATTTAATCTTTGTTTCTGAGGGTTGTTCCATCTAAGCTTTTTGCTTTTGTTCTTATGTTGGATGGTTTACTCCCTTTTTTATATTATTTTCATTGAGTAAAAAAGATTGTTTATTAATATGACTTTGCTGTGGCTTAATAAATCTCATTTTAATGAAAATGAGATTAGTAAATAGTGAATCACATGATCAATTGCTTTCTGTGGTAGGTATGAATTGTTTTAATCGCATGAAGCAACTTTTCTACCCGTTGTCGATTTCAAAAGTTAAGATTTTATTTTTAATTTGTAATGAAAATACACTATTTTAGGGCTTGATTCGCGAATTTCGACTGTCATGCAGTGGTGTTCATATAGGGTATGCTCCATAAACACCGTATACTCTCAAACATTTTTCAGACACATAGCTTCTAAAAAAATGACCCTCAAGCTTCTAAAATTGTCATATTATGAAACATGTATATGATAGCATACACATATTGTGCATAATGGATTACTGGGAGTACAATTTCAGAAAAATTGATGGGAACATCACTGCAGCCATGCGGTACGTGAAAATTTTAACAGATTGATGTAATTGATGTAATTTTACGTCATTCACTCCATTGGGTACCTTTTTCTCATCCTGACCAATTTGAAAAGCTATTAAAAAATAATGTTTTCGTAAAGAAGACTGCATTTTTGGGCTCGATTTGCAAACTTTGACTGCCTTGCAGAGCATGAAGATATTATCTGACCGACTTGAAATTTCACATGCAATTGTTTAGTCCCTGTGGACAACTTTTCTTACTTTGGCCCATTTAAAATTCTGAAAACAATTCTTTTCGATCCGCCCTATTGTACAGTAACTATACCTATGAACACCTTATCTGTTAAGTCACTGAGTAATAGGTACAGGCCCATAAAGTGAGCTCAGGGGTGATAGAGGACTCAAGTAAAAATTTTGAAGACAGTGTGAAATTTTAAGAAACTATGAGGAAGCTTGAATCCTGCCCTCCCCCCGTACAAGCTCTTCAAATATGCGTACAAAAATCATTGAAATCATTGATAAAAATCACTTTAAAAGTTTAAAAATAATTTTTCAGTTTTAGAATATGTTGTGAGCCCAAAATATTTGGATACTGCAATCCAAAATTTTCAGAATTGTCAGAATTTTCGGCTTACAAACACCCCTGGGTGAGTCCCAACAGAACCAACTTTCAAAAGTTGAGAGTCTCACCCTCTAAAGAAAGTTCTTTTTGTGGACATAAAATGAATGGTAAAATTTTAGAAGTCTATTAAACTATTTAGAGATCCCCAAGAACGACAAAAATTTAACAACATTTTACATAAACCCAATGTCTAATGGCAACACCTAAATTTTTTGACAACATATCTATTTTTAATTTTAGCATGTTTGAGAAATGTGTAAAATTAACAATATATTGAACAGCATTAATTATGATTGAAAAGTTAATACAATAAAAGCAGTAACATAAAATATTCATAACAACTAGATCAAATAATATAGAAGTAACTAAATATCGAAGAGATTTTCACAAATGCAATTCTTTTCTGTGCATTTCTGCTATTTGCAGCAAAAATTTTTTGTTCTTCATTTTTTGTTGCTCTGTTAAAATTCTGAGTCAATGAAATTTCCTGTTCAGCACACTCATTAACACATGGTTAGTTTTTGGCAAGCACATCAGCTTCTTTAAATGACTGCATTTCTAGTAACTTTTGGACTGGCATGTCGAGGAAACTTATTAATTCGATGGTATGAAAGAAGCTATGAGAATCTCTGAAATCAACAAATTTTTGAGGAAGTTTATGTAACAAATGTGAACCCCTTTTGTTTCAGATTGTTGACACTATTACAGATTTTTCCTTGTCGCAACAGTTTTGAAAACAGGCTAAATGTTGCAAGTTCTTCACTTAGATACAATGAGTACAGCAACATCATTTTAAAACCTACTATACCTATTTGAATGTCATCATACTTTTCCAAGCTTTGAATAAATAATATGTCATTTGCAAGTGCATCAACACAGACCCTCCCCCAGGCTGGGCGGGAGGGCGCCGTGCCCAACTTGTCCTTTGATTCTTAGGATGCACCCAACTTGCCATTTTATCGGTAAAATGGAGCCCTGATTGCATTTTTGTTCATGAACTGGCACCCCTTGGATTTAAGATTTTTACTAGGAAAATGAAGGAAGCCAGTATCTATTCCCCTTGTTTTCCTACAATGACTTTCTTCTAAGTAAAAATAGCATACATCCACCCTCCCACTCTCCTCCCAACTTGGATTGCCATTGAGCTGACTATTAGAAAAGCATGCCTTACATTATCAGTTACCACAAGGGATAAAAAGTGGTCCTTTTCTCAAAAAAGTGTCCTTTTTTCAAAAAACAGCACCCTGCCCTTTTTTAATCCTGAGGGAAGCTATGCGTTAACGTAAACCATGACTCAATGTATGCAAACACGTGTAACAAAACAGTTGAATCTTTGTAAACCTTGAAATTCCTGCGGTGTTAATTCCAATACCAATTCATTTTCATCCAATAAGAGTTCCATTTTTATAGAATGAAGTACTCTGCCTACCCAACGAGCTTTATAAAGAGCACCTGGTTTTCGAATAGAAGTTTGACTTTTATTCCAATGATCAAGGTAGAAAGATTCAAAAGTTCTCTGTAATCATCGCAAAGGGATGTTTTTGATGAATAAGCTGGCTAGTAAGCTGATGTGGATGAGACTGCCAATCACTTAGCAAGTTTTTTTTATCGTTCTGCTGCCGTTTTCACAAGTAGTTAATCAGGGTCGGATTTGGAAGTGTGGAGGCTCCGGGGCAACAAAGAAGTGGAGGCCCCTAATCAGGGTTCGAAAAGATCGTCATATTTCCGAAAATATCCGATACTTTGATATATATCCAAATATTTTGATATATATGCGTATATCTGATATTTTCAATCAGCACTTTAATAGTAAATACATCCTGAAGTTACTGCTATTTATTTTTTTATATTATTATTATTATAATTAATAGGGGAGAAAAAACGTAAAATTTGCTGACCCGTGAAAGTTAGGATATTTTGTAAAAATTTTATTGTGGGGCCCCTTTGTTGTGGAGGCCTTGGGGCAGTAGCCCCGCCTGCCCTCCCCTAAATCTGGCCCTGTAGTTGATTGTTTTTCTAAAGCACCAGCACATGCTCCCCTGGATTCTACTTATAATTTGAGGAACTGACTATCCTCATAATTTTTACTAGTTGGCGTGACTTATATAAAACAATTTATCAAAGCATTTGGAATATAGCTTTTGATTCATTTGATCTCTTGCATTGTTTCTGTTTCAATGTTCAATTAAATTTACCTGGTTTTCATAAAAATCCCTGATCTTTAATACATGTTTTTGTCTCATTGACAGTCTGGATCCCCATCCCCCGCCTAAAAAAAAACATCATACAGTACAATAGTGCTGTCTTTGATTGTGCATGTCTTTGTACGATGACAATAAATGAAGTTTTGCATTACACCTTTTCCCGATGGTAGACAGAATTTTTCAGGAGCATTTTTCTCACCAGCAGTTGATGTAACCAGCATAGAATCTCAACAGGGAAAAAATGACTATCAGTTAACCATGTTATGGTAACAGTTAAAACATTAAATTCCTTTTTTTTTCTAGAAAAATTGATCGCAGCAAAGGCATTTAAGTAGGTATAAATGGTATTGGTTACATTTTAAAATGATGTATGAGGCCCTACTGAAAGTAAACCCTTGTTTTAGTGACATTTGGCTAAATTTTGGCAAAATTCAACATTTTTGCAGGGTCTATAAAAATTTTGATAGAGTTATGCAATTTTACCAGTGGTAAAGTTCATCAAAGGAAACTTTTTAGTGGTCGAGATTTTCAATTATTGAAAGTTGATTTTTTTTTGGGGGGGGGGGGAAGGACACCCTGGTGTCTTTGGGAGAGATGCCTGTGATCATCAAAAAGGAGTAAAGTATTGAAACATTAAATACACAATTTGATGAAAAGTAAAACCGGAGTAGGTCATGCACAAAAAAAAAGTTTGCATTAAAACATACAGCTGTTTCAAAACACCTAAAAAGTTTTTTAAAAAAAAGTTATGAAATAAAACTACACAAAAAGAATGAAGGGGATAAATTTCAAAAATTACACTTTTTGGAAATGCCTGTAAAACTGGTCAGAAAATGCACATGCTCACTTTAGTTTCCCATTACAGCATTTCACCAACCATAGATTTGCTAATTTGAATAATTATGAGACAAGGCAAGGATTTTTAAAATTTGAATTTTCTAATTTGATTCCTTGAAGAGCAAAAGAAAATGTGCATTTTTCATTCTATGAGTGCAAAATGCTACTTAGCTTTAAGAAATACAATCGTAAAAACATCAAGGAACACAACACATCATATTAAAAACCTAACTTTAAAAACAATTACTTGTAAAAAGAAAAAAAAATAAGAAAAGTTAAAATAATGACAATAAAATACTTGCATGTTAACACCCATAAAACTTCCAAAATACTCTTGAAGATGGGATAGCAGCTGATACAATTTGTCATGATAAGCCTGTGGATTTTTCATTCTGATTGTACAATTATCCTACATAAATAATATTCAAATAAACCAGGATGGCTAAGAAAGAGCAATTTCAAGAGAATGTCATAAAACTAAACTTGTCATGCAAAATATTCTACATTAAAGTTCAAGCATTAAATTTATTTTCAATGCCTCAAAAAGCAAAAAATATTCAATAGTTTCAAAAGTAGCTAAAAACAATTTAATTAATAAATACTGCAAATGCTTTTTCTAACTTTCAGATCATACCAATGTAATTCAGAACTCTGTTTGTCCTAATGCTGGAAAGACAAAGGGTTCTGTGCAGATCCTGTCACTATTTGTTGTTAAGCAACTTTAATAGTACTCTTAAATGAACCACTGCTTCCTGACTTTTTAACAATATGATCATTTTTAGTGCATAAATGATCATCTATGTACTTATCTATAAGATATGAGTAAACTAAGCTCAATGCTGTCATAAAGTAGACTCTCATGCTTAAGAATTGGGGAAAACATTACATTTGATAGTTATTTTACAACTGCTGAATTATGTGAAAATTTAAAATCAGAATCAAAAAGTTGAGTTCAGGCGTCGGGGTAGTGATTTCAAAACTTATAGGACACAATTTTGATAAAATTTTAGGACATTTTTAGGACAACAAATATCAAGTTTTTTTAAACTTAAATGCAATTTATAAGCTTGAGTTTTATTGCAGATGATAAAACGTTTCAAATTCAATCTTGAAAATTACAATAGAATGCATTCAATCTTTTATTCTTTAACACAAGTGAACAATATGAAGTAAAAAATATATACTACATACTAATAGGATAAATGTATGTACAATTGCTTCTTTACTTGCCTTGTTGTTGTTGAAAAAATATCCTTAATAAGGAGGGATTAAAAGTAAGCTGAAAGTGCAAAATTTATAACATACTTAACTTTTATCAGACAATTTGATACTTTTTTTTTATTTGATATCAAGAATTGAGACCTCAGAATCATCTCAATCCTTGTAAATTACAGATAAGTCATTTAAAGATGCAAATGAATAATTGTTGTTTACAGTAACTAAAACTTAAAAAAACCTCCTCTTAAAACATTTTATCGTGGATTTTACACGTGGGAAACGGATGACTGGCATGTTTTTGGATTAATCTCTTTGGATAAGGACTTATTTTTTACTTTTACGTTGATAACTGGAATGAATTCTGTCAAATTGAACATCGGATGGGTTTTTTATAAATGGATCTCAAGGTAAGATAGTTTTGGTTATTGGCAGGTACTGTCCCATGGATGGTTAATTATTTCCGAACTTGTTTTCCTAATTAGTGGAGGCGAAACCCCCTGCTTTTAGTTTTAGGTTTGAGCTCTTATTTATTGTTTATAGTTTAACATGTGATGCATTTACCCAATGTTACTCTATATTGTACTGGAGCTTAAACATTCTCTTTTAGTTCTGAGTTAAATTTTTTGGTCTTTTGACCACACTTATTGAATCCTCCATGGCTGATGAGCTATAGATTCATACTTTGTCTTTTCCTATTAAATAGCTGTTTGCAATTTTCCTTTTTCTCATCATTATTTTTTACATAATTTGTTTAATATTTGGTATTTGGATTGCATATATATATATATATATATATATACACACACAGTCGAACCTCCATGTATCGAACTTCCACGTATCGAAATTTTCTATATATTGAAATCACAGTAAATTTCTATGTTCATTGTATAGAAAAATGGTTTCCATATATCGAAATGTTTTTCGAGACATTCGTACATTTTTTTTCCCACTTTAGACTGTTTGTCTCATGAAAAATGAAGGTTAGAAGAGAAAATTACGTTCGCTAAAGGTTGCTACGGAACTCATTAGAAATCTGAGGTTGAAGGGTGTGTAGTTAAGTCGTTGTTTCGTTCTGAAGTTCATAAATTCCTTCAAATTTATTTCAAATCTTAGCTGTAACCAGTAACACTGGTAAAACGAAAATTCCCTAATGTTGCGATCAAGTTGAATTGCCGAAGAATATGAAGATGTATGGTTGGCGTAAAAATGTAATTTCTGTTAATATTTTAATCATCAACTTTCATTTAATCCGATACTCGTATAAACTATAAATTGGGTTTCATACTCAAAAATTAGCTTTTATTTTAATGTTTTAGGATTCTTTTATGATAAAATAAGTTCGTTTCTATGTATCGAAATTTCTATATATCGAATTTTTTTCCGGCAATTTGCTACTTCGATATATGGAGGCCCGACTGTATATATATACATATATATATATACTGAAACAAAATAAAAGAAAATTAGAATAGAATAAAATAAAATAAAATGGAGTAAACCACAAGCCTAATGTTGCGCAAAGCAGCCGAACATACAGCCAGGTAAATATTACAAAATGCATATAATAAAAACATAAGGGATTTACAAAATTAAACAAATAAAAATACTAAAACTATTACAGTAGAGTCTTGAAAATCCGAGGTAATTGGGGCTCATCTCACCTTGTTTTACTGAAAACTCGGATTATCCGGAAAATCCTTCCAGATTAAAAATTTAATCTAATCGGTCAACATAAGAAGGAGCACCTTTTACATCTTTGTATAGAGTGAAGGATTTATTGTCTTCATGAAAAGCGTATCACTCAAATTTCAACATAAATTTCCCATTTAATTGCATCTAAACGAATTTTGGCTTTAGCTTTCCTTGATATTTGTACACATTTATTTGTGCAAGGCAAGCAAAACATTGCATTCTGATTTTTCCCGAACCCATTTCGATGGGTTTTGTCATGACATCTGTATCAATGTGTGTGTGTGTGTGTGTATTTATGTATCTTGGATTACACAAAAACGGTTAGTTTGTTGGAAGGTTTAAATTTCTTATCTGCAACTCTTGTGTCGTCAAGATGTGCACCTCTCTTCTTGATAACAATGGGATATTCCTAAAGGGGTGTTAACATGTTCTTTTGTGGCAAATTAATGTCAATTTTACGTTTCAAGTTATTATCTTCAAGTCATCTCATAATCCATGTCTTGTAGTCAATGAATATTACGTGCTACTACAGGAGTGTTGTTGAAATCAACCTCTCAATGTATTTTTATTATTTACTGTACATAGTTAATAATTTTTACAGTAGTAAAATATTTCTATTTTCAGATTTTAATGAAAATCATTTTTTTAGCTGCTAAAGAATTAACTTAAAATACAAATAAAGCACCTTGGATTAAGCGGAACCTCAAACTTTCGAGACTCTACTGTAATAAGACTAAGTTGATGAAGCCAGAACTCCTCATCTGGCTTCATCAACTTAGTCTTATTATTAGTTTTAGTATTCTTATTTGTTTAATTTTAGAAATCTTATGTGTTTACATTTTGTAATATATATATATATATGTACATATATATAGAACCTCTTGTTTTCATTCTTTTCTCCATAAATAGATCAACGGATTTCTAAAAAATTCTGGTGGAATTTACCTGATTTCTCCCTTTCCTCGTGTCTTTCCTATGTTGTCAGTATAGAAGCCTATAAATGTGCCTTTAAAGACTTGTAACCATTAGATTTTTCTTTCAAAGAACATAAAAAATGTGTCAGTGTTTGCTTCATTTTACACTTCAGAATTTTCTTTTTTCAGAACTTTAAAACTTGATTCAGAAAATTAAAGAAAAATACTAACTAGCAGTAGTTTAATGTCTTTGCTCGACCTCGGAAGAATCGAGATATAGCACTGTTTGATTTAACTTTTTTAATTTGCAGAGGTGGACCAAAATATTCTTTTGCGGACTGAGCCAAAGTGAGCCAGTCTGCCTCTGCATCTGCATAAATATATTATACTCTAAAAACAAATGGCGGGAGGAAGATATTGCCCTCTCTTGACACCCCTAAATATTAAGCCAGTCAGAAGGAAGATATTCAGTTACAGAAACTTTATTTTGCAGCTTTATGCTGAGGGTTTAATGTGCGTGGGAGCTCAACAGCTGTACTTCTTTTTGAAAATATATTTCAAATTGTTGTAAGCATATAGTATAAGCACCTGATAAAAGCTCCACACAGCATTTCTATTTGCTATGCCTTCAGCTTCTACTGTTTTTCGAACACCATCATAATACTCTGTGATATCAATATCTTTGCCAAATTCAACTCTATTCTGAAAAAGAGAGAACAAAAATTTAAACGTTGCATTTTTCTTGACTAATAGTGATTCAAAGGGCAAAGATTATTTCCACAAAGCAAATTATTTAGTTCAGATTTTATTATTGTTAAAATATCAACTTTTTAGGGAAACAAAGGGTAGTGCATTGGATACATGGTTATCTATCTATTCAAGATTATATTTATTTAGAAACTGCTGCATGACCCATCTATTTTCGGCAGCCAAACGAGCTGTGTGCATCACATGACTTCCTTTTCCACCAGTTTAATGTTATTCCTCCATTATTGGCAATTTTAATGCAATTCAATAGTTAGTTCTCTAAATATCACCAACAGTAGCCAAATTGAAACCACATTTAAAAAGTAAAAAAAAAAAATCGCCAAAATTGTCGCCAAGCGACAAAACTTGGCGACCAAAAGCTTGGCGATATATCGCCAAGTGTCCGCTAAATTAAAACATAGGGCTCGACCGATGGCATTTTTTGGCCGATGGGCCGATGCCGATTGTTCAAAGATGGCCGATGGTTGATTGTTTTCCTCCAAATGGCCGATGCCGTTGGCCGATGCGTGACCGAGCTTTGAGATTTTCACCTGACAAAAATTGCCAAATTAAATGATAAGTAATAGATTCTGCCAAAAAAAAACTGATCGATTATCCATTCTCAGAGACCAACAAAAATTAAAAAGTAAATTTTGTCCGTGGGTACAGCAGCTTCCCCTACTACGTACAATCTGTATAGGGTGTAGTTATGCTTCTCCTTTTTTGATTGCTGTATGGTGGAAGGCAAAGAACAAGAGCAAAAAAAAAAAAAAAAAAAAAAAAAGAAAGAAAGAAAAAAAAAAGGAAGAAAAACAAAGACACTGTTTAATAACCAATTGATTTGTTTGTTTTTTGTTTTTTTTTTTTAATTGAACATATAACTAAGATTTCAGTAATATTGTAATAATGTATGGATTTAGGTACATTAAACATAGTTAAAAAACATGAAATTATGTTGTTTAATCATTCAAAAAACAAATTAAGAATAAAACTATAAAACCGTCAACAAATTACGCAATTAAAGTGGAAAGATTGCACGTAAACATTTTTTAGTCACCAAATTAAACAAAAAAGGTAACAGATAAATTACAATATTAAATCATAATAGGATCATAATAGGAATATTTTTATACTTATTTAAAGTTTATGAATAGAAAAGTTTGCATTTTTCGTAAAAGCTATAACATTGACATAAATTTTGCTGAAAAAAGAAATAGCCTTAAAACGCAGCTACAATAAGCAAACTCAATATTTACACCAAGTTAATAACTGAATACATATACTTGATCTGATGTTTGCACACGTAATATTGAATAATTTGATTGCTTAATATTTTATGAAGCACTACAAACAAATTCAAATTAAATTTTTCAATTTAACAATATTTTTTTGAAATTTAAAAAAAAATGCATAATAGAAAATTCATGAAACTTTTCTATAACATATTATGTATTAAAAATGTGATGAACACGAAAATAACTTATTCGTTGATTTTATATAATTACATAAAAAGTTTCTTACAACAGAAAAAAAATATCAATCGCTATTAATGATTCGAAAAATATGGCGCATTACGAAATATAGGTGAAGCAAGTATAAGAAATACGCAAAATTACATTTCTTGACCAAAATAAATAATTACTAAATATTTAAGAACTGCTTGAAACGACGAGGATGGGTTGGGGGGGGGGGGGGGTCACCCTACAGAACCGATACCACCAATGCCTCAGAAGAGTTTCTGAATCTACTTCAGCACTTCCGAAGAAAAAATTCAAAAGTCCCTTTGATTTCTGAATTATGTCACCAAAACGTCTTTAATCAATTTCTTACATTTATGCTCTAAAAAAAATCTCTAATATTATGAATGGTGTTAGTTTTAAACAACTAAGAAGTACAACTAGAGTTTAATTTCAGAAATTGAGGGAGTGGGAGGAGGGGCACGCAAGTGTTCTCGGAAATACAAAAAACAGTTGTAAAAAATAGTTCAAAATAATCAAAAACATTGAGCAGAAAAACTCATTTAAAACCTGCACCCGAATTTGTATTGACGTGCAAGCGGATTTAAAATATAGCAAATGTTGCAATTGCATGAGAGGCCCCATAATCATAGGGGCACCGTAGGAGTTACAAAAATGCTTATGATAAATGTTTTACAACTTCTGTGATAGAGAAATAGGGCCCCAAAATGTATTTCAATGGGCCTCAACTTGTAGCTCCGCCGAAGCGATACAGAAAAGACTGCATTACTGTGATTCATATTACAAATATCGAAAAATTAAAAATTACCGTCGGTTCAATGGGAATTTAACAAAATGAAACAAAACCGATTTCGCCATCTGATATTTGTTTCCATGGTCTCCAATTCGGCAATATATCGACAAATGATCGTCAGTCTGAGACGCTATATTAGTTTTTCATTGAAATAAGTAATAATAACCACAAAAAATGAGTAAACAGGCTTTTTAGAACACCCGATGGAAAAAAAAAGGGAAGTGCACAACTGGAACATACGCACACCCCACATGCGAAAATTTAGCCTTCTACAGCTTACCATTTTTGAGTTATGACTTATAAGAGATACATACATACATCCAGTCGCAAGAAACAACGCAATAATTAACTTGTTTGGTACCTGAATGCTGTATAAAAAACTCTTTCAGGGGTGACTAAAATAGAAATTCATACTGAAATTTAAGTAAACAATTTTATATAAAAACAATAACTCCCTTTGCTTTGCATTAAAAGTAAAACAACAAAGGTCTTTTTTTTCAAAAACATCGGCCAGTTCCGTCGGCTTTGCGATGTTTTTTAAGGCCGATGGGCCGATGTTTCCTGTAAGTTAGCATCGGCCGCCGATGCCGATGGCTAAATTGTTGAACCATCGGCGCCAATGCATCGGTCGAGTCTTATTAAAACACCACTTGAGTTTGCATTAAAATTAACAATGATTCCCCCCCTAAAAAAAAGGTGAAAAAGACCCCTTTTGTAACATCTGAATGCAACTAAAAGAAGAGGTGTACAACTAATTCGCACTATGAGTCTACATACCAAGTTTCAACTTTCTAGGACATACCGTTCTTGAGTTATGCGACATACATACGTGCATACAGACGTCACTAGAAAACCCATTGTAATTAACTCAAGAATCGTCTAAATGGATATTTTGGGTGTTATACATTTCTAGGTATATATGCATGTATATTCGGGTCAGAAACAAAACTCAACATCAATTCGGGGGTTAGAAAAATGGAAATTAAGGTCAATTTTTGAGTGAAATTTTTTTTGGGAATAAAATACTTCCTTTTTTGTAAAAGGAAGTAAAAAGGGATTAATCTCGTTTTCTGCTGCCTAAGTATTTGAATTTTCAATGTAATTACTTTGAAAATTCAAATACTTATTATTTGATGCTTTTAAAGTGAAAAAAAAAAGCAGCTGTTTATAGTTATAGTAAGTTCTTATTCATTTCAGGAAAATATACATTTAGTAGGAAAAGATGATTGACAATGCACACATGAAACAGTGTACAAATGAGAAAACACTGATTTCACATTTTGTGATTAGAACGTAAAAAATAAAAAATATATACAGTCAACTCTCGATAACTTGAAGTCTTATAACTCGAATATTCCTTCACCTCGAAGTTTTCATTGTGTCCCAAAATCATCAGTGTTTTCCAATGATAACTTGCCTCAATATTTTAAAGGAAACAACTTTTAAGTCAAAGCTCTTACTTATGAAAGTTATGTTTTGATTTCATGCACCAAAATCCAGCAAAAAACATACAAAGTTTTTTTTTATTTTTCCTTTTACACAATGCCTTGCTTTATCAGTTTGCATGAGAGGAATTAATTCACAAAACACTAGTGCAACTTTACGGTATTACTCCCCCTCCCTCCCAGATTCTGGGAGACGAGCATTGCCGCCGTGTCCTTTTCCTTTCAGATGATGATGAGGAATCGGTACATACTGTTTGATTAAAAGAATAGTAGCCGATTGGGCTACATTTTTCTATCTCGAGATCTAAAACTTTATTGAGTAGCAGGTGGCTATTTTTGGGCGACTTGAAATTCTGGCAAAATTTGTAAAAGTCGCCTTTTTTTCTGGACAATATAAATAATTGTGCTTTTATGATAAAATAATGTTTGAAAGTAATGTGATCAAAAGAATTAGGGCGACCTTGTATTATCTTGGGCCATTTTATCAACATTTTGGATGATATGGCAACCCAGCTTGGTCATTTCTAATACAGACTTCATGATTGAAATTTGGTTGAGTGGTGTTTACTTAAAAACGAAAATTGAATCCCTTAGCTTGAAACAGAAAGTCGATTTGTAAACAAACTGAATGACTTTAGTCCAATAAAATAAAAAAAAAGTAAGCTTCCACTTTTTAAGTGAGTATGTTAATAATATTTATTCTCTGTGAAAATATGTTTGTGTACTGCACTAATAACTCTTTTTATTCTAAACTATGATCGTTATAGTCTATCTAACATATGCAATCTCTGAAAAGAAAAACAATAAAAAATCTTTTTTGAAATGGCTAGAATGGGAAAAAACCGATAACTAAAGCTATTAGCTGGTCCCTTGTGACTTTCAGTTATCGAGGATTGACTGTATTCATTTTATTTAAAACTGATAAAAAAATTATAAAATTTCTAAAACCAGTAAAAAATTTCGAATAGAATGTTTGAAATTTGTTGCCAAAAGTGTCCCACATGAAGTACAATATTTGTTCACGTTTTAATTGCAATTTGCATTCTTTTAATTATAAATACATTTGGCATTCAGAAAAAGTTTAGCGAAAGAAATAATAAGGATAAGGTCCATTTTTCAATTCTATGGAAACAGATCATCCCAGGGGGGGGGGGGAGTACACAAAGCAAAAAAGAAACGTGTAAAATAATAACTAACAGAAAAAAAAGTTAATAGTTACATTTTTTAATATTCTGTCAAAATCTTCACAACTGTAAAGGCAATTCCAATACTTTCCATCATTTCTCGAGATATGTGCATAATTTTTTTCCCAGAAATCACTGCAAAAGCCAGATGCAAAATTGGTACATTAAACCACAAGAATGAGCTATTAATCATCAAGGTTTTATAATAATAACAATAAAAGAATTGTAATTAAAGGTCCACTTAAAGATTTTTAAATCAAACACAACAATGACAGATGAGTAAATTTGAAATTAAAAGGTTGAAGTAATGATAATATTTTTGAACAACTTAGTAGAATAGAAAATGAAAAACTAAAATTGAAATAATTACAAAAAAAAGAACAGAAATAATTAAAAAAAAATGCTTTTACACATTTTGCTGTATACATTTGACAATGCAGTGATTCAAGAAATCTAGTACCATCCAGAATGTGGACAAACTTTCTATTTGAAATCTTTCAGATTCTTTGAAATTTCCAGGTAGATTTTTTTAAAAAGCTTTCAACTTTAGGATGAAAAAATATTAGAAACTAAAATAAAATCATTTAAAATGGTTTAATTCTTAAATCAACTTAAGTATATAATGTTCACATATGTTGTGGTCATTCACGATAAGTCAATTCTTCTTTTGATTAATTTAATGTTGAAATATAGCTGAACTAACATGGCAAGATATATTTTAATGCATCAAAATGGTTAGAATACAGCTAGCATCCCATTCAGCAGAACTGGTCAGGGAGACATCCCATAATGGTCACATGTTTGACGTCTGGAGGGTGCCTCAATATGATGTCCACAGGATGCCTCTAATTTTATTTTTAGTAAAATTCAGAGCAGAAAATGAGCCAAAAGATGATAAAATTGTTGAAAATAAATGAAAAACATAAATTTTACTTCAAAAAAGTTTTATTATTAATTAAATCCTTGTTTTTCCAGTTGGTCTGATAGTGTCAGTTTAGTCGGTCCCTGGGACGACATAACAGGGACCATTTGAGGACCCTTTTACTCAAGTTCTCTACACTGGTCTCTGGGTCGTCCTGGCGGCGGACTTCATGCCGTCTGGGCAACGCCGAACCTTTTTACACTTACACTTCACCAAGATATTCCGCGTAAAAATATACTCCGTGGCAAGAAATAAATAAATGAATTATTGATAGGTTTAAAATCGCGTCTTTTTGTTTCGAAACGCATTGTAACGAAGAACCATGAATAAAATATAAATATTAAATCACGTTTTTTATATTAAATCATGAGCAGGGAAATAAGTGCTTAACAACACCTTTTCAGAAAAGTTTACAACACCGCTGCTAATTAGCTATGATAAAACAAACAAACAAAATTATTTAAAACAAAATTTATTTTTAACTGTTAATTTCTTTCCATGAAACAAACAGCAAGCATTATATTTATTCGGAAGTAGTAATTATTTATTGCTTGCAGGAGCACCATAAGAGTGCCGATTTCTTTTTCTTTGCAAAATTAGCAGATTTTGTATAAGCTGATCCCTTCAATTTGACTTTAAAAAAGGTACCAAAAATTATCGGTTTAATATGCGTTATTTTGCTTTCAGATTTGCTCTTTCAATAAACAATTTGTGAAAGATCCGTTCTTGTTTATCAGAATTTTGTGAAGGGTCCGTTTTGGTTGATCGGGATTTTGTGAACGGTCCATTTTGGTTGATCGGATTTTTGTGAAAGGTCTGTTAATGGACCCAAATATCCTCTGGCCAGAACCCTGGATTACTTTATTTTCTTATAGCTAAATAAAGGCCCATTCTTATGGCTAAATATGTCCTGTTGGCAACAATCCAGCTTATGTTTGAGCATACATGTTATTAAATAAAATCAGATCGTTGTTGGCGCGGAGAATGAAATAAAAGTTCTTTCCTTCATGCAATTAAGAGTTAAATGTACATATAAATAAAAAAAAAAAACTTCATTGATACATCACATACCTTACCAGTTTATTATCGTCAATTTTTTTTAAACTTCTTTCTCCTTGTTGTCAGCAATTTAGTGTACATCCTATCTTGATTAAATATAAAATAGATTGTTACCTTTCTTTGGGAAGAATGAATAAAAGCCCATTTTTGTGATAGAGTACTCAAGAATTAAATGAAAGTAAATTACATGGCTTAAGTGTATGGCTCATTAATGATCTTTAAAAAGATACTTCAAAGTTTCATTAAAGCTACATTAAAATCTAAAAAAAGGGAAGAAAGAAAAGCATGGAAGCATAAATAAAATTTCCTCACTCAAAAAATTTCTCTGGTGACATTGGAAAAATCATCCATTTGAAACTTTTTTCAGCTACAAAATTGCCACATGGAACAACATTTTTATTTAATGCAAGTCCAGGATGTTTTTGACTACTGCTAGCTGCTTCTTGTAATTCAGGAAGAAAATCTTGATGGTCTGTAAAAACAATAAATTTTATTTTATCATTTTTATGCAGGACAATTCAAAAAGAGTGGCAAGATTTCAAACCTTATATTTCTTAGAGAAGAGGACAAAAGATTTAAAAATATATATATCATCCAAAATATGTAGATAATTTATAATTAACCACTGAGAACTGATCTTTTTTTAAAATTAGATTGATTGATAAAAGTATTTGCAACTAACTGCTTTAGTTATTAAAAATTTAAACAGAACTACTTTGAAAACTGATTTAATAAGTTTCAATATCCGCAACTATTTTTACAACACATTAATTTAAAGCATAGTTACCAACCTTTGAAGAAAAAAAACAGGAGATTCCACATAGGTGATTCACCAGCAACATATTTCACAACAAAATTATTTAATTATGCTTTCAAATAACATGAGTACTAAATTTAAAGTGAAATAGGGATTTTTTGCAGATGTAAGCTAGTTGGTAGCAGCAAGAAAAATAAAAAATACTGCAAAAAGGAAAAACTGAATAATGAGTGAACTTGCTTAAAGTTTCGTACATTCTATGTCTCTACCAAAAAAAGTAGCTACAAAAATTTAATTACTAATATCCAAAAAAAAAAAAAAAAAAAATTCAATATTTTATGAAAATAAAACATAAAATAAGCAGGTATAGGGTAGCACATGTTAAAATAATTTCAAACTTTCAAAATAATTGAAATATTTTTAAGATACAAAGAGATTGAAATCTGCTGCAATTTTCAGCAAAGCACGTGTTTCGTTGAACATGCAATATGGAAAGCTTCAAAAAATAAATTTTTAATAAGTTAGTTATTGGAGAAATCCTTTTACCCAGACATTGGTGGATGACTAGAAAAGGGTGCCATTTATTGAGAAGAAAGTGAAATTTTCTAATGATTGACTGAAAAAACTACAAAAACTGGAGAAAATGGTAAAAACCGGGAAAACGGGAGATGGAAGCAAAAAACAGGAGTCTCTCATTAAAAACAGTAGAGCTGGCAAGTATGTGAAAATTGAAAAATTAATTTTAAATTAATCTTATGATTTTCATTAATTTTATTGATGTGATGTATAGGTAAATAATAGTTAAATAATTTTTTAGCACCAAGAAGCCTTATATATTTATGAAAATTATCAGGAACCACTCTAACAACAATGTCAGTTTTAGAGGTTTTCCAGTTTTTTGCCAAAACAGGTTTGTGAAGTCAAAAACCCAACCCTGATTTACCGTATTTTCGGGAATAAGCGCCGCGGCGCATACAAGAAAAAAAGTAAAAAAATTAGCGGTGCGGCGCATATAACGGGTGCGGCGGATACAGTGGGGTTTTTTTTCAAGTTTTAAAAAAAAAGTTGAAAATGCTGCTAACAGATGGCACCACATCGTTTGCTTTCCTTTCACGAAATCCTTCGCCCTTGGGCGACAAGTAAAGCAAAGAGGGGGGAGGGAAGGTGAGTCAGCGATCACACGTGTTTCACTGAGGAGAGAAATGCTGATCCACGTGCGTGAGCAAGCCTTAACACGTCGGAGCGAAGGGACAGGAAATCCTTCGACCTTGGGCGACAAGCAAAGCAATGAGGGGGGAGGGAAGGTGAGTCAACGATTACACGTGTTTTACTGAGGAGAGAAATGCTGATCCACGTGCGCGAGCAAGCCTTATCACGTCGGAGCGAAGGGACAGGAAATCCTTCGACCTCGGGCGACAAGTAAAGAAGGGAGGGGGAAGGGAAGGTGAGTCAGCGATTACACGTGTTTCACTCAGGAGAAAAACGCTGATACACGTGGGCAAGTAAGCCTTATCGCGTCGGAGAGAAGGGGTCTGGGAGAGGAGGGAGCAAAAGTACTAGTAAGAGAGAGGGATGGATTTCCAATTTATAAAGGGAATTTACCACCTCCCTCACAAAAATGGGTTACTTGGTCAAGCAACCTAATGGGAAACTTGTCTCCTAGCTCTAATTTTATTATTCACTCAGATCATCGTGTTGCTTCTTTTGCTGTCGTTCGTACGTTCTTGGCTTATCTTTTTTTACGGAATTTTTTCAGAGTTGCTTTGAAATTGCTCCTAAGCAATTCAAAAGTTATACTGCAGCCTTTAAATTTAAGGTAGTAAAGGCAGAAGCAATTGTAAATCGTTTTGCTGCTAGAGAGTTTGGCATTGACGAGAGATGCGTTTGCCGTCGGAAATCGGATAAATTAACCATGAAAGTGATAGCCAATCGAGGGATGCCGAAGGTAAAAAGTACAAAATGGGGATTTTTAAAAATATTTCACTATCGTTAATTAAAAATACTAACGAGAAATAAAATAAATATTTTTTATTTACATTTAATCCAGCTTTCTTTACTACTGATTGCGCTTTTAAGTCGTTTAATGCCGAGTGCGAGCTTATGGAAGGTGCCGCGCTTACACCTGGTGCGGCGCATACATTAAAAAACTTTTTTCTTTGAGAATATATTACGATGCGGCGTTTACACCGGGTGCGGCGCTTATTCCCGAAAATACGGTAATTAAATTCAATTATATACAAATTACAAGTACCTATGCACTCTAATGACAAGGTGCGCTAAACATTGGTCCATGAAAGAGGTCCACTGACTATAAAGTTTGACTGTCAGCAGACTTAAACAAAGAAATGAAGAATTTATATGGATTATATCTTTTTTTTTAAGAAGGAGCTTTTACTGCACAGACGTAACTGCATGTCATTTTTGTTTAATATCTGAATCAGAAATATTAAATACAATAGCTTTCATGCAAACATTTCACTTTTTCAAAACTTTATCAATAAAAGGCAAGGCATAACTTACCGATTTCTTCAGTAGAAGGTTCAACATTGATTTCTTCAGTATCTCTTACATCAGAAACTTCAACATTTTTTTCTAATTTCATTCTTTTGGGTTGTGTCTCCACACTTTCTGGAGTTTCAGAAGTAAGCTTCTTCCTCTAAAATAAATAAATAATATGGGTATTTTCAAGGCATATTGATGCTAATATTAAGATTGTACTAAATTATTGCTAAAAACCTTCAGTAGAAGGGTAAAATATTCTAACCTATACGTAACAAGCAATTATCTTTAATTCAGCTTCTAAACAAGTTATTCAGAGGTGCCCACCAAAGGGGGTCATAGGCAGACTGCATCATTGAAATTATTAAAGGGGTGTTTTGAAGTGTATTTTTTTTCTTTTTTGGAGTGGGGGATCCTTTATGGTATTTGGGGGAGGGGGAGAGATAAAGTCTAGCGCTAGTGGGGAGGGGATTGGTAACCCCCCCCCCCAAAAAAAATCTTCATTTAATCAATTTTTCTTGAGTTTTTGTTATTTTTTTCAAAATTTCCTGATCAAAAAATGTCCTTGACTTTTCCCTGTATATATGTGGGCATGAATTTGTTACATATTGAGTAGGTATGTGTATTCCTTGATCCCTCCTGCAATATTGTCAGTGGAGGATCTTTGATTTCGGGCTTCGAGCTGAGACAAATCTTTAAATTGTCACTCCCCCCCCCTCTCCCTTTAAGTTATTATATTAAAAAAAGAAGAAAAACCACAGAAATAGAGTGAATTTGCTGCTATTCAGGTCAAGGGTCTTAGCGGGTTCCCCTTAGATCCCGTACTGAATTTTATGAAAAGAGGGGCCTGCTCCAAAACAAGAATAGTCGATTTTTTCAACAAATTTTTGTATGCAGGTTCATTAGCCCAATAGCACAATTGGCCAATTCTCACTTCTGTTAAACTTTTTCTTTTCAATTTTTTGTAGCTTTATTACACTTTTTAAATATGCTTTGAAAACTTTTGTCATCTTAGCATTCAATTTTTTTTTTTATTTTCAAGCTTTAACTGGCTTTTAAAAGTAGCAGGAGATAAATAGATTTGTTTGTAGCGATTGAAAACTATGTTTTGGAGTGAAAGAGGGAATTTGGCGAGTCAAAATTTTCAAATTTCTGGTCTGAGCCGAAAAAAAAACAAAAAGCTATTGCTGCTGATTAAATTTGCTCCGAAGAACAAAACAAAGGGAGCAGAAAGCACAATCAAAAATTGAAGCATGAAGGCTTTGAATTCAAATACAAATACAAAAGTTTTGACCAGCAACAGGCTCTGGGCCCAGCTAGACTGGTCCTAGTCAATTTACAATCCCCAGTGAAGATCAATGGCCCTCTTAAAACTATCTACTCCCTTGCTCATTACTACCTCTTCCGGTAAACTGTTCCAAGGTTCCACTACCCTGCTATAATAATAATTTTTCCTAATATCCATGTTAGCCTGAGATTTAAATAGCTTAAAACAATGGCCCCTTGTCCTGTTTTCAGTGCTAAACTTCAGCCCCGTAACATCTGTCATTTTAATAAATTTAAACAACAGAATCATGTCCCCTCGGTTTCTTCTTTGCTCAAGACTGTACATTTTTAACCTTCTAAGCCTGGAATCATAGTCTAAGTGAGAAAGTCCATTTATTAGCCTTGTAGCTCGCCTTTGAACCCTTTTCAATACATTAATATCTTTCTTAAGATAAGGAGACCAAAACTGAACAGCATACTCCAAATGAGGTCTTACCAAACTTCTATATAAGGGCTGAAGAACTTTAGATTTATTTGAAATAGATCTATTGATAAACTCAAGCATCTTATTGGCCTTGTTACTAGCAATGCTGCACTGTTGGCTAAACTTTAAATCCTGACTTATTAAGACCCCCAAATCAGTAACTTTGTCTGCCTGACTAATGACTGAACCTTACAAATAATAACTTGTACACTTATTTCCATGCCCTAAATGTAGCACTTGACATTTCCCAACATTAACAGCCATACCCCATTTATCAGCCCACTCCGTAATATGATCTAGATCCTCTTGCAGCTGTTTTGCTTGTTCTTCATTATCTACAGTCCCCATAACTTTGACATCATCAGCAAAACAATTCATGTTCCCAGAAATATTTTTGCGAATATCGTTCATAAAAACAATGAACAAAACAGGCCCTAACACTGATCCTTGAGGAACCCCACTTAAAACCTCACTCCAATTAGAGTAATTTCCCCTTACAACTACCCTTTGTTTCCTTCCGGTCAGCCAGTTTTTTACCCAAATGAAAGTTTTTCCTCCTATTCCTATATCAGCTAATTTGCTAAGTAGAGCAACATGCGGTACCTTATCGAAAGCTTTTTGAAAATCAATGTAAACAACATCTACAGGCTTCTTACTGTCCAAAGCCACACTTTGTCACAGAAATTTAATAAATTAGTTGCACAAGATTTGCCTTTCCTGAAACCGTACTGAAAACTAGTCAATAGATTATTAGTCCCTAGAAAATTTATTATCTTAATTTTTATCAATGTTTCAAAAATTTTGCAAACTGCCGAAGTTAGACTCACAGGTCTATAATTTCTCACACTCCCTTTAGACCCTCTTTTGAAGAGCCGTGTAATGTTAGCCTGCTTCCAGTCCTCTGGCACTGTCCCCGAGTAATAAGAAGCATTGAAAATATTTACGATTACATCTGCTAATTGTTCCGCACATTCAACTAAAATTTTTGGATAAATATTATCAGGTCCCGGAGACTTAGTCTCTTTAATTTTTTTCAAATGAAGTAAAACGTCATCCCTGGAAAATACAAAGTCCTCAAGCTGTACTATAGCTTGTGTCTTGTTGGTGTCAACTGTTGAGATACAGTTATCGTTAAAAACACTCAAAAAAAGTTATTAAGAACTTTAGCAATATCACTATAGTCCTGAATTAAAATTCCGCGCTCATCAACCAGTGGCCCAATATGACTATTTCAAACTTTCCCCGAATTAGCGTATGCAAAAAACCTCTTAGGATTCCCGTTTATGTTATCTGCCAGTCTTTGCTCCAACTCTCTTTTCTGAATCCGTACCAAATACTTAAATTTACGCCTTGCCTTACAATATTGGAGCCTATCTGCACTGTGACCAGTTTCTCTAAACCTATGAAAAGCAGCTTGCTTGTAATTTAGAGTGTCTTTAGTTTCCCTGGAGAACCACATTGGCCAAATTTTAGTGTTGACACCTTTTCTCCTAAAAGAAACATGATCCCCAACCGTTTTCGCTAGCTTTTCCTTAAACTCTGCCCACTGAAGATTCACATCGCTATTGTCCAATCCAGAAGAAAAAACTGCTTTCAAACTCTGCCTAAGTGCCACAAAATCAGTATTTCTGAAATTGGGCACAAACCTAAAATTCTCTACTTTGTGCGTATCAAATTTAATCCCAAACCTAATACTATTGTGGTCACTGTCTCCAATGTGTTCCCCTACACATAACCCCTGAACAGAACCTTCCATATCACAGAAAACTAGATCCAAAATGACGTCCTGTCGAGTACCCTGAGTTACAATTTGATCTAAAAAACAGTCACCAATTACTTTCGAAAATTCCTCTTCTCTGCTATTACTATGGTAAAAATTATTTTAATCAATTCCTGGAAAATTAAAATCTCCCATTATAATGACTGATCTCTTGCTTGAAACTTGCTTGTCACTAATAATACTAAACATCTGTTTATCTTGACCCTGGCTTAAGTTGGGTGGCCTATAAATGTTCCCTAAACGTAGTTTATTTCCTTTATTGCTCATCAACTCCAGCCAAATCATATCAATCTCATTAGGTTTATCATTAATTACCAATTCATTGCAAGTTAAAGTGTCTCTGACATAAAATGAAACCCCGCCACCTTTTTTACCTACTCTATCTTGTCTAAACAAATTATACCCAACAATAGATAATAAATCATCATCTTTTGGTAGCCCATGTCTCGGTAACTCCAATAATATCCAACCTCTCATCTATAATTATGCTTTTCAATTCTTCCGTCTTATTCCTAATACTACGAGCATTTGTATAAAAAATCTTACTTTTATTTAATGCTACACGATTATTTGAATCCCAGCTGTTAAAATCTTTCCTCTTATTAGTCACCCTATTTCCGTTTCTACTAAAATCCAAATAGTTAATACCCTTTTGAATTCTGCTCCTTAAACCATGCCCCCCATTCCAACTTAGTTTTTTGATTCTGAAGCCTCTAAAACCAAACCACTAACCATTTTGACCCCTGTAGAGCACAGATGCAGGCCATCCCTAGCAATCCAATCACGTTTACATTTACTCCACACATCAATAAACCTGATACTATGCTTAACGCAAATTTCCTTGAGTACCAGGTTCATACACCTAGCTCGTTGGTTTAACCAACTCCTATGCACTCTATACCTGGGAAGCAAACCAACCACTTGGACATTTGCCGAACAATTGGTTGCTTTGTCCAACAGGGAATCCCATTCCTTTGTAAACTCATCGTTGTTACTATGGCCTACATCGTTAGTTCCCACCCACAAAGTAACTACATCCTCTTTATTAAATACCCCCTTCTTTTCAGCAACCCTATTTACATCTCTCACCCGAGCCCCTGACAAACAACATCTAGCCACCTTACATCTAACTCTGCCTATTGAGTTTCCCACCTCATGCACCATTGAATCTCCCAAAATTATACCCTAGTTTCCCAGTCTGTCACCTCAGCAATAGCTTTCTCCTTTACTTCTGGAATATTCCCACTATCTAACACACAGCTATTTCCCACCTCCTTTTTACTAACTTCCCCCTTTCCCTCTGGAGTGTTTACCCTATCTACACTCCTACAGCCTTATGCTAACTCACCCTCCAAAGTAAGCATCCTAACTCTGATTTCTGAGAGTTCAACACAGTTAGTGCAAATGTAACGAGGTACAGGGAGATATACCGTATCTCACGGTGAGCAAGACCCACACATTAAGGGGTAAACTCCCAGCTGGGCTGACGCCCAGCACGGGGACCTTCCCCGGCGCAATAAGTACCAAGCGCATCCGTAGCATGATACGACTATCGACCGCCGCACTCAGCCGTGCGGGGGGTCCGCGTAGCGGGCCCC
The DNA here is from genome assembly GCF_026930045.1 of Uloborus diversus. NCBI lineage: Eukaryota > Metazoa > Arthropoda > Arachnida > Araneae > Uloboridae > Uloborus > Uloborus diversus. The sequence goes on along the minus strand of NC_072732.1, from coordinate 80,833,199 downwards.
CCAGGCGGTGGAACCTAAGGCCTACGGCTAAGAGGTGGGGTGCGTGCGGAGAAAAGTTAGTGCAAATGAAATCCTTCTCAGACTCATCCTTCCCCTTAAACAAGCAGAACATCTGACATAGGTCACAAGAAATCCACTTGTCCCCTTTACCACTTTTAACCTCCTTCATTATGCATATAACCCCCATTCTAGCTCAAAATGATACACTTAAAAGTCAATACAAAAATGCAAAATTGAAGAAAATTGAAGAATTCGGTTCCCAGCCCCCACGAAGTAAAGATTGAATATGAAATCCCTGTCTTTTTCGGAAATTTCAATGATTTGTGATACTACTAGGCCATTCTAAGCAATTAATTTTTCTTTTCCCGAAAAATTTCAGGCTTTCCCAATTACAATACAGCGCACTGTCATAGTGCTTTCAAGAAGATTTGCCGCATCTGAAGACAAAGACTTTTCTTTGGGGTTCAATGTGTTAAAGATATAATATAAAGTACAAACTTGACTGTAAACAGCAAATGCAGACATAGAAGCAAGATCGTTGTCTTTTGGTTTCATTTTGTCGTTTTCTTGCAGCATGCGTTCAAAATTCCAAAAAACTTGCAGCGCGTGGACAGAAATTATAAACAAATAAATAATTCACTTCTTTTCTTTTGTGACAACAACCAAAAAAAAAACTGAGGTTTAAAAGAAGAGGAGAAGCCTAGCACAAATGTGTCTTTACTTAGCGATCGCATAACATGTAACTATAGTGTAATGTAAATAACAAAAAAGAAAAAAATCCAAGAATCATCCCAAGAGAGAGATAACTTCAAAACCTCATCCATGTATTTTATCTACATGTAATCCACAGTTAGAAAAATAATTTGAACTTTAATGCCAACAAACATGTGACGAAATTTCTCAGTCAATTTCAGTAATAGCTTTCAAATCTTCATTTTACATACTTTTAAGGCACATTTTCAGTTGCAATGTTGACGTTAATTATTTTACTTTTTTCTACACTTTCTGTTTCAGAATCTAAACCTAATTTCGTTATATTTTTGGCAGACGATTTGGGTTATGGTGATATAGGTTGTTTTGGTAATAGTACTTTACGAACACCTAATATTGATAGTCTTGCCAAAAAATGGTGTTAAGCTCAATCATCACTTAGCAGCTGCTGCTGTATGCACCCCAAGCAGAGCTGCATTGTTGACTGGACGCTACCCCGTTAGAGCAGGTTAGTTAGTTAAGTTTGGCAATTGTTTATCTATATAATAATTCTGCAAGCATTTAATTGCTTTAGCCCAATAAAACATGTTTCTGTTCCTTAAGTTAAACTTGGTTAACACTAATCTTTTTGGACAACCCTTTCTTTTCTGAGGTGAGGCAGCATAATATGATTGTGAATATCTAGTTTACAAATGTGAAAATTTCAGATTGGTGTCCAATTTTAAGGAATGGCTGATTTTAAAGGGAGGTTTTTTTTCTTTGAGTGTGGGAAAAATGATGATATTGATCTTCATTGAGATTAGCAACAGTGAGTGGATTCAAAAAAAGACAAATTCAAGAAAAGCTTTAAAAAAAAAAAAAGAAACTATGTTCCTTTCAAGAAATTCAAAAGTGTTTGAAAAAAATCTGACCAATGTGGTTCTTTAGGGAGATAAAAGATGCGCTTTTGTCAGTTTAAAGAGACTGGCAGTCATGTTGATAGGATCTTATTTTGTAAGGCTCGGTGCAATTTCAAGTTTTTAGTAAGGACCAAGAAAAGATAAAAAGAATATTGGCTAGGCAGATAACATTGAAAGATAGTAGTGTTTTGACTATGCTAATTCTGGGAAAGATCGTGTCAGTCAAATATGCCCACTGGCAGACCGAGAGAAAGGTATCATAAAACAAAAGGATGTGGATATTGCTGGCTTTCTTTTGTTGTGTTTTTTAACTGACACTATATTTCATCAGTTGATATGAGTCAGCTAATTTACAGCTTGAGAATTTTGTGTTTTCTAGGGAGGATACAATATCTAAGGCTCCATGACCTCATAATATTGATTTCAAATTCCTATTTGAGTGTACAAACGAATAAGTAGACATAATTTAAAAAAAAATTTCAATGCTTTTTATAGCTCAGGGACAGTCCAAGAATGAATGGAAGCTGGAAAAAACATCATGCCAGTCTTTAAGAAAGGATCAAAAGAGAAGACAGTTAGTTTACTATTAACATGTGAATGTAGAATTTTTGAAACTCTGTTAAAACTAAAGGTTAAAACTTTCTGGAAAATAAAGGCTTGCCTGTCTGTTTTGCAGCAGTGGCATCCTAGGGCAGACTCCCCCCCCCCCCCCCCCCCCCCCGCACCATATATTTAGCAGGAAAAAATTATTTATATAGAAAAAATCGCATAACCTTTTTCCTTAGAAAGAGATTTTCATCTGAACAATGTGTTAGAAAGTTGCCTTCCTACCCAAAAAGTTTGGGGTCAAAATGTCGCCACCGAAATGTCGCGGGACAAAATGTTGCGGCCAAAATGTCGCCGGTTCAAAATGTCGCCGGGCCAAAATGTCGCCGATCCAAAATGTCGCCAGCCCAAAATGTCGGCGGTCCAAAATGTTGCCTGTCCAAAATGTCGCCGGCCCAAAATGTCGCCGGGCTAAAATGTCGCCTGTCCAAAATGTCGCCGATCCAAAATGTCGCCTGTCCAAAATGTCGTAGATCCAAAATTCGCTCATTCAGTTGGTAAGAAAAATGCAAATGTACAAAAATGCTGTTTAACACCAAATTTGCAGAATAAATGATTACTGCCTTTAATGAATGTCCCTGTTAAAAATGGGACTGAACTAACTGAGTTTCTTGATAAATTCCAAAAATATTATTCCGTTTTGATTCGCAACTCTCGGCTGTTTTTCAGCAAACAAATAGAATACAAGCATTACGTTATCTTATTCCTTGTGACTCGCTATCTACCAACTATAAAACGTTCTGACAGCGTTCAGTTCTGACGTTCGCTAAATTATTTTAAACTTTTCTTCAAGAATAGTTTGCATTTGTATGTGACCGATTTTTCGGGGCCATTCTACGTCAAAACCTGTAGTAAGAATTCGAACGATACCCGCAAGTACCCATATATGATTTAGGGCTGCGAGGTTTTTTGCGTCAATTCGTTCAAGATGGTGGAGTAACTGAACGTTTTCATCGATATGCGTGACTGTCGTTGCTCAAAAAATGATGAACGGAATCAAATAAAATGTTAGGAAGCAGCAGAAGGACAGATTTTGGGGTCAATAACACCAGAGGGTGGAGCAATCGAATGTTTTTTTCTTTTCTTTTTTATTATCTGTGACTGATATGTCTCAAAAATTATTACAGTAGACCCTCGTTTCCAGCGGGTTTATTTTACGCGGTTGAAGAGTTGACACCTTTATTTTATTTACGCAGATGAGTTTCGGTTTTACGCAGATGCGGCAATGCAAACAGGTAACATTTTCCTCTCTTTCAAACGGAAGCTCCTAAAGATTGCAGATTACACGTAACTAACTGCATTTTGGCGTGCTAATAATCGAACTTGGGTCTTTGGAGACATTTTATGCGATTGGTTCCAGAGCTTTTTCCATCAGAAGTAAAGTGATTAAACTCACACAATTCAGAACTCACTGGAAGAAGAGCTTTTAGGAGTGACAAAGGAGGTCAAAACCAACGAGGATACAGACTCCGGTGACACACAACCAAAAATGCTCACATTGAAAATTTTCGAACCATCCGTAGACAATAGAAATGATCTTTCTGATTTGTTAGTGAGAGAAGATTCTATCATGGAAATGACACAAGTGATCATGGATGCGTTAATGCTCCGCAAAGAATTAGAGGAAAAATTCTTAATGATTACCAAAAGACTATCATAGCCAGCTCTTCTTCATAAACAGAACATGAAATTAGTTTGTTTTCTTTATGCATATTATGCATAAAAATTGATATAAGTACACATTAAACTTATTATACAATTAGTCATCACTAGAATGAAGTATTTTTTTTATCTACGGAACCTAATCCCTATTTTGACACTAATATTAGGTCTCAATTTACGCGGTTTCGATTTATGCAGCATTTCCGTGGAACATAACCCCCGCGTAAAACGAGGGTCTACTGTACAAGGGTTAAGACAAAATTTGGTCTACAGGTATATCTTAAAGGGCGAGTTGCTCATTTATTTTTGGCTTCGGTCATCCCAAAAGGATGGATCACCGAATAATTTTTATCGTTTTATGTGACTGCTATATCTCAAGAAGTAATGCGAGGATTCATACAAAAATGTAGTATACAAGTGAAATTAAACGAAAACAAGCCTTATTTTCGTTCTAAGTTGAGTTTGGTAATCGTTTACGTGAGTCAGTGTAATTAAATAAACAATGAAAAATATACTGAATTTAAATATGAGAGGTTGAGCATGATATCAATAAAATCTAAATTAACTGTGTATTCCTCTCATTTTTGTAGCACTTTAACTAGTGTGAGTGTTAAATAAAAACTGAGTTTGCATTCTTATATAATTTGCATAGTAAAAATTCACTGATTAAAAAAGCAATTTTTTCTGAGATAGAAAAACTTATTTGTTTATCATTATTATTATCAATATTCTTTTCTTTCTGAATTACCAAGCTATATTGAGCTGGAACTATTACTTTTTGAAACTCATTTTAAAAATAAGTCTAGGTCAAAATTGATCTGAATAATCTCATTGATATCAGTTATTTCAGCCTACATTATGAAATTTTTTCTTTTCTATTTGAAATTGGAAAATGTGATTAGCTGACAAGCGCTACTTCGCATGCATGAAAGTATCCTCTTGAAAACCTTCAATAAAATAGCTGTTCTGAAACTGTCCCTTGATGTTCTATCGAATATATAAATTTCATGAAGGTTGAGAATTGAAAATATTTGTCATCGCGTAGAGACGTTTTTCAAAAATCTGAGTGAAAGACACCTGTTTTAGCAGTTACGGGTTTCATTGATTTCAAAAGATTTGACGGTGAACATTTCAACGTAATTTCAGAATTTTACTCATAAGAGATGGGAGTTCTCACGGCAATAATCTGTCATCTCTGTTAAACATTTGTTTTGCTGTCCCAAAATCCCGGTCGCAAAGGACATACAAATGTCCTCTCAGAGGAAGGTCTCGAGCTGTCTTGTTAAAATTCTTCAGTTTCATTTCCAGAAAAAGTTTCAGAACAGTTTTGATCTTACTTTAACCAACGTATATCTCACTGAAAACGTACAGTTTTTTTTTTTTTTTTTTTTACAGTTCTTAGGGTGCTGTTAATAAATCTATGAGAAAATTAAATTTCAGTAAGATACTTTTCTACTTTATTTCCACCCTGGACTGTGATTTCGAATTTTTCCAGTGAAAGGGGAGAGGGAAGATAACGGGCGTATAACCAATGCAAATTTCATAGGATTGCTATAAAAACCACTTCCACTTGTATATAAAAAAAATTCAAAATCAGGGGCCATTCCGCCTGATCCCCTAAATGACTGACCTGTCGCTACCGTAATAATATGCTAGAGTAAAGGAGTTATTTGTTTTTACTTCATTACGCCAAAAAATACAAACCGCCTATTTGCCATATTCAGATTGCGCCTCACTATTCTTTCATTCGCGTTTAGAACAGTTTAGTTTTACTTCCATACCAATTTTTTGTCTGAATCCTTGCGTTACATCTTGATCCTTTACGTTACATCTTGAGTACTATTATTAATCAGATTAAACGAGAAAGAGAATTCGGTTGCAGCAGCCTTTCACATGTTTACGTTTGTAATAGTATACAGAAAAACGTATGTTTTTCTGAAAACTATTAATTTTCTGGAATTAATCTGAAGTTTACGAATTAAGACAGGAGAAAACGTTTGGAATTTTTGAAGGGACTTGCTTTGAAAGGCAATTAATATTCTTTAGCAGCTTTTATGCTGGAAAGCATCGACGTACATTTAAATTTTTCATACAAATTGAACTAGCAAATTTTGGGCCGGCGACATTTTGGATCGCCGACATTTTGGCCCGGCGTATACCTACCCAAAAGCCCACAATACAATTAAAGATTGTCTATAATATTATTTTGGGACATGAATGTCAAAACAATTCCATTTAGCCACTGACCTCCATCTCATTTTCTAGTGTTACCGAAAATGGCTGACTCAGGATCAGATGAAGCAGGGCCGGATTTAGGGGAGGACAGGCGGGGCTACTTCCCCGGGGCCTCCACAACGAAGGGGCCCTCACAATAATATTCTTACAAAATATCCTAACTTTCACTTGTAAGCAAATTTTCCTTCTTTTTCTCCCATTTTTTTCTTTTGTATTTCTACAAAGAATGCTTGCACAAAAATAATATTATTATCAATATAGCAGAAAGCCCTGATTGCAAGTATATAATTATTATACATTTTTTGTTTGATCGAGCATTTCAGTTTCAATATATATATTTTTTTATTTATTTAATTTGTAATTTGTACCTCCGAGTTAAAGAGAAATAAAGTTCGTAAAAAAAAATTCGGAAAATGGTTAACTTTGCAGGTTATCCTTACAACTTCTCACTTCTTGAGCTCAAAAATTAAAAAAATATTTGACGAAATGACTTGAATGGAAATTTTTTTAATCGAAAATATCAGATATATACATATATATCAAAAAATTTGGATATATATCAAAGTATCGGATATTTTCGAAAATATGATGATCTTTACGAACCCTGACTACAGGCTTCCACTCCTTTGTTACCCCGGGCCCCCACACTTCCAAATCCAGCCCTGAGATTAAGGCAGAGGTCTCCAAACGTCAGACCTCTGCGTTCCCCCTTCTGGGGGAACCTTCTTTCTCCTTCCCCCAAGAAGGAGAAAGAAGTTCTACTGTAGAAGGAGAACTTCTTTCTCCTTCTACAGTAGAAAGTAGTAGTCCTTTCTACTACTCGAAAAAGTACGAGCTTTGCGGACCTTCCTGGTGCACTCAAAAAAAAAATCATTCGACACAGTGTAATTTTTTTTTCAAATATATTTTCACGCATTTTTTCTTAAAATTAATTCATTGTTCTGTACATTTTTCAGAGCTCTTGTCTGATTTTCATACCTTACATTATTGTTTTGGGTACTAAAGTAAAATTCTGTTTGAAATTCAATAGAATTGAAAATATTCCAAATTTCTGTAACTACTTTAAAAAAAAAAAAAAAAACAAGTTTCTACAACAAGTTTACTAATAAAAATGAACTTTTGAAGTTAGTGAACAAAATACTGTTAGCCTAGTTTAACTGTGTTGATTTTTCATATGAGTTGTATTTTGATGGCGTATTAGGATTTTAATTATAAACTGGTTCGGGCAAGCCTACCCTGGCAGCGTCGTAATGATGTGATTAAGATCTGAGTAGCCTTCACAATGCTGCTTGCTTAAGTTTGCCTCAATTATATGGAGCCACTGCCCTCTGCTCGCTATCGGTCACTAGTCCCCGGAAGTTACTTCCGAGAGTTCTGAGGGGGTGGGGGGACTGCTGCGCCCTGCATGTATTCCTCATTAATGTGCTTTCTTTTTAAATTAAAATATCATTACTCCTTCAATCTTAATTGTATTTATCATTTTAGTTGGATAGCACTGCGGACCCCCGAGGGGCCCGCGGACCACAGTTTTGGAAACTCTGGGTTAAAGCATGGACACCAAAATTTGGGAGCAAACTTGAGTTTTTTCTAAAAAAAGAGTGATTTCATACCACCCCATAGCAAGATATAAATATTAAATCTAGAGAAAACTTCTACACATGTTTAATCATTCTCAAGTCCCACAGCCAATCCAGGCTTAACATTATGTCCACACTAACATTACATTCAAAACTAGGTTCTCCACCCAGGAGTGGACTGGGTCTCGCAAGAGGACGTCAACCTTGGCCTCCAAAGGGTGCAAAAAAAAAAAAAAAAAATGTTCAGAAAAAAAAGTAAGAAAAAGATAAGAAAAAAGAAGATAAAAAAGGGTACACAGGTCGACGACTTTAAAGAAAAGAAAAAAAAGTCAAAGGGAAATCACACAGGTTTGTGAGCAAAAAAAAAGGAAGTTGCGCAAAAATATTAAAAATAAATTAATTAAAAAAACCTTTTTTAAATAAAAAAAGGTGTTCAGACTTGAGGCCACATCGGCCCACGAGCTGATAGGCCAGTCTGCCAAAGTCCTCACCTGCCTGCAAACCCCAGTCAAAAGTGAAAAATTTTTTAGAGGTTTCAGATGTAACCTTGAAAGAGCCTTCCCCTCACTAGAAGCAAAGTTGTCCTATCTTGTCCACCCCGGAAAAAACCTTCCCAGACAAAATGTCTTTTTGCCCACTTTTTCGGTAAATTGAAAGTTTTTAGTTAAAAGTTTGAAGTTTGAAAATGATAAATATAGTATATAAATATAGTATTGAAAATAAGAAGTAATTTTATATTCTTTGTATTCAAGTAATATTTTAATATAAAAATAGCATACATAAATATGTATGTATAAACAATTGATTGAAAAATATTTTAAAGTGAAAATGAAAAAATTAAGATCTGTTGAAGCTTATGTAAGTGTGTATGTAAATCAAATGAGTGTTAATAAGTTATAATGCACATAACAGCATTTATAAAAACAAACACATCAGCTGTACATTTTAAAATGTTTATCTGTGATGTAGAAGTTTATTGCCCATAATAAATGCATTTATAAAATTAAAAAGTAGAGATAAAAAGTTTTTAAAGGTTGGAGTCTCAAAACATTAAAAATCATGTTTAAAAAAAAGGGGGGGGGGGCTACTAGATATTGATAAAAGAAATGTTGAAATGAAGTGAAATCTGTTCTTGTCATACAAATGTAATGATCAGCAACAGATTCTGAACCCGGCTAGACTGTTCCTAGTCAATTTATTAGTCCCCAATGAAGATTAATGGCCATTTTAAAGCTATCGATCCCCTTGCTCATCATAGTCTCTTCCGGTACACTGTTCAGGGGTGGACTGGCCATGTGGGAAATGTGGAAATTTGCACATAGGCCGTACCTAACTTGGGTCGTTTTCTTTTTTTCCAACATGTTCGTACCATTTTCCTCAATTTTATTTCGAAAAAAAAAATGGCTGGGCGGGCCGTTCTCGTGTTTTTACAGTCAGTGAAAACTGTAATTGGGGGGGGGGGGGGGATGGGATGAGGATTGATGGTTTTCCTCTTCCAGTGGTCTGTCTTTCCTTGCTGAACTATTGCTGTATCATGTTACGAAGGGAGGAAACAATGACTTTATGGGGTGGTCCTACATGACAAAGTTCAGTGAAGCCTTAAGGGTTATGCCCTGCTTAACACAGCAGGTGGCGTCTCTCGCTATCTCTGCTGGGAATTGATGTTTCCTGGAATTCTATAAGGAGCAGTATATTGGGGGTGGAGATGTTTTTTATGGCCATTTAAAGCTGTCTGGGAGAGATTAAATTGATCCCTTTCCTTGATAAGAGAAAGACTCCATCAGAAGAATAGGATGTATACCAGCTGGTAACATGCAAAACGCCTGCTACGAAAGCTTTTCTTTCCTCTCATTCTCTCTTTCCTTTGAGTTTCCCGCCACTTTGTATGTAATCGACAGACCCATGTCTTTTTCAACCAATTAGGTAATCTCTATCCTCGCAACTTCATCCCAGAGAAAAATAACGAGTTATTTCTTATACAGAATTGAATTACATCTGTTTTGAATAAAAAATGACAAGAACTGTTTCACGTTAAGTTTACCATTTTTAATCATCAGTGTTTGCTAAAATTTTGCTGTTTTCAGCACTTGAAATAATATAAACTTGAAATAACGATTACTTCAAATTAATTTGTTTTTGTTTATTAAAGTTCAAATTCACAAAGATACAAACAGTATAAAGCCTTAAAATAGTGGTTCACAACCTTTTTTCGTCCATCACATGCCTCCAGGGGATGACAGGATGGACAAATCGCTCTCAAAAGCATCAAAGGTTGGTATAACTGAAAATCAATATTACGGATAATTTGAAAGCTAAATAATGTAGCAATGTTAGCCAGAAATTCTTCAAGTTTAAAGTTAGGATTTGAAAGAATAGAAAATATTGACAGTTTAAACTTGAAAAAAAATAGATAGAAATAATATGTTAAGGGGGTCAAGTGTACAAATATTTACTATCTACGTCTGTGACACAAGTATCCTGCGAACGGAGCTTTTCTTCTTTAAAATTCATCAAAAGCAAACTAAGATGAAACATTTCCCAGGAAAATTCGGTATCCTTCATGTTGATGTCAGTAAAGGACGTTTTAAATCAAATAAATTCAAAGTGTGTCACTGAATCTCAACAAAGTAGACATTTTCATGAAAAATTAATGTTGTAGACAAGTGTTTTTTTTTCGGGGGGGGGGGGGGGAGGTAATTCTTTCCAATTTCTGATTTTGAATATATGTACGCAATGAAAAAAAAGTTGAATGACGTGATTTTGATCAAGCTACCTTAATAGAGCCAAAGAAAAGAAATATAACGCTGAGGATGGTAAAATTCGTTTTGTGTAACGTTATGTTAATTTCATGTAAAATTCTCATCGTCTGAAACTGAACACCTCGGGTTCCCATGAAAAAATCCATCCAAATGGACTTTATGAGTTATTTTTGACTTTAAAAAAAAGTTTACGGCATTAATTTTTATCTGTGGTACCAAGGTATAATGAATATTCATAACTTATTACATTTGACAAAAAAGATTTTAATTAAATGTTTGGAAGAAAATATTGTGATTAAATAAAAAGGAATTTGAAAGAATTTACGTAATTATCTTTTAAATATTGTGAAATTTTGTTTATCTTTCTTTTAAAGGAATGCACTAAATTTTAGAAGAAAAAGAAAGAACTTTATTTTTTTAAACCATATTTTAAGCCAGTATTGAAAAAAAAAAAAAAAACATTTGATGGAATTTTATTAAAGTTTTTTCCTCTTAACTTATTTCTAATGATTGTTTATAAAGGTTTCTTTCTACGAAAACCTTCCAATTTTTGTGCAAACAATATTTAATGTAAATTTAAAGTAAAGCAAAATTACTCGGTTATTATATTCATAATTTTGAGTTTTTGAAAATATTTAAAAATATATACAATATTTTAATGATTTTCAATCAGTGCAAAAAAATGAATATGGATTGTCAGCTTAAAAAAATCAGAATACACGTTTACTTTTTGAGATGGTTTTGATTTTTCTTTTGATTTTTATTTTTCCTTCTATGAAAATGTTTTAATTTTTGTGCAAACGATGTTTAATGTAAATCTAAGCTAAAGCAAAATTACTTAGTTAATTATATTTATAATCATGATTTTTTGAAAATATCTAAAATATTTAAAATATTTTAATGATTTTTAAATTGATGCAAAAAATGAATATAGGTTGTCAATTTAAAAAAAAATCAGAATACATGTTTACATTTTTGAGCTGAAATGAATTTTGCTTTCTATGACATTAAAAGTAAGAACAAAAGAATGTTCTTGAGATTGTTTTACAAAATTTTGACAGTAAGTTTTAACGAGTTATATTTTAGTATTGCGAACTGCAAAATGTGATGAGAGATCCAACTTTAGAATCGATTTGGGATTTAATTTTTTAACTACTGTACAAACAAATTTTAATTAAAAATTTAAATAATTGATGCATTACTCAAACATATTTTTTTTTTAATGAATCACTTATTATATTCTATTTGCATTAAGCTGGGGTTTGGTTAGAAATAATTTAAATTTGTTCACGAATCTTTCACAAAATGTTTTATAATCAGAACAGAAATCTGCAGCAAAGTATATTATTGAAATCAAATTCTTTTCCCTGCAAAATTTTCAGAATTTTTTTCATTTTAAAATCGGACGTTACGAAATTCTTCAAAATTAACTGGTTTCAACATTTCCTAAACAGTTTTAAAAGAAGCATTGTCAATGTATTGCTTTTGACAGCTTTTAGTTTTAGTTAGTATCTAGAAAAGTATCAATGTGTTCATATCTACTGTAAATACTCGCATTTGGCTATTCATTTTAGTGGGAAATAGGTTATCTAGTTTTACTCACATTTGCAATGTTACAAATTTTAAAGCAAATCTAAAATTTCCGAGCCTAAAATGCTTAGCACGAAAAAAAAATCACACTATCTCTATTCTTTTTTGTTTCATGCACTGCTTGTAATGGAAAAAAAGTTGTACTGAGAAATCTATAGTTTATTTTTTCTTTTAAACTTAAAATGACTGTTTCTTACAAAGTTAGAACAAAACTGTAGAACTATATGATCAAGTATTAAAAATGTCAGAGACTGAAAAATGCAAATGAAGTGCCTTAAATAATTCTAATTGCTCTAGTGTCCTTGAAAATAACTAGATTATTTTTTGAAACTCCTAAGCAAAGTGTGCTTCATTTTATTTCTCATCAAGTGTTAGAATTCTGAATAGTAAAAATTGGTAATATGTTAACTCTCGTTCCCCATTTTTGAAATCTGTGCACAATTTCTTTTAAAGCATTTTTTTTACTATTGATCGGTTTGTATTTAATTTATTGTTGTATTTGTTGGTGGATTTGAGGTGTGACCAAAAACTTATTGTACCAAAACCTGATGTGAGCAAGTAACAGTGCATTATCTTTTCTCCTCCCTCACTGTCGACTGCAGTTATTGATTTGTCGAACAAAGTTTTATTATCGTAATTTGCAAAAGAAACTTAAGAATAAGTTTTGTTCGCCTCTTTTTTTCCTGATAATTTTTCGTTCCATTAACCCCTTATGAGACTTCAAAATGCAGAATTTTACACCTTTTTTTCAAAATTTCCACCGAGGAGAAACCCCTGGAGCCCATTAAATTGGGGATATTCTATACCCCACTTACAAGGGCAACACACATTGAAAAGGAGCAAAAAAGTAAAAGCATGATTTTAAACAAAAACTAAATATGGCCTCTTTTGCCAGTCAGAGAAGAAGTTGTCCATACTTTAAAACGGGGGGGGGGGGGGGGGGGGGTTAAAGACATGTTGTCTTCGAAAAAACTTGTTCTTATCTTTTTTTTTTCATAAAGAAACTTTTTGGGTTCGGAAAAATACAGCCAAAAGTTTTTTGGTAGGACCGGCAAAAATATTTTTCCGCATACAGATTTTAGGGCCAGTCCCCCCCCCCCCTGACACTGTTCTGAGTACCCACAATTCTACTAAAGTAGTAATTTGTATGACATTAACATATCCATAAAAACATGCAGAGTACATAAATATTTTACTATGGGGTGACATCAATAAAACTCGAAAAATATAAAACAGTTAAATGTTTTTAGTCTATAAATCTTCATTTTGTATGCATGTCTCCATTGTCTTGACTTTTCCATTAATTTTTTTTTATTGTAATACATAATAGTGTAATCATGCTCAATATCTTATTCACATTGTTAAATATTATTACTTTTAAACTAATTATGATCTAAGATTAGTTGCACCAATGTGTAATTAATTATTTTTTATTTACTAAATTCTAAAGTTAACAATCATTTTATTTAAATTAAATGATTAATTCGTAATATATAATGTATTAAAATTATATACTAATTTTATTACACCATAACAATAAATTTATGTATGGATAATCAGTTGATTTTTCTTTTCGTCCAATTTTGTCCAGTTTCTTCTGGGGTCCCGGACTTTTTACAAAAAAGTGGACATAATACCAACCCTGACTAGAAGCCATTTTCCCTGAATAGTTAATGAATGGTCCCTTGCTATATGTTTATAGCCCTTTTAGTAAAGCTTCCTTTCATTTAAGTTATGTACATGAATTTAAAAAGGCAAAAGTACAACTCATTTACTCTGACCTTATCATTTCTTGATCTCCCACTTCCTTCCTAAAAATACATCTTGCTTCATGATTACAGGTTTAAACCAAGAGGTAGTTCTTAAGACATTTATATTGAAAGCTACCCGAAACCGCATTCTAATACCGACTATCTATTTTTCCAACATTCTCTGTATGGTTCTAATACAGTAGTGGTTTGTCTTTTATAGGTATGGAGAGCTCTAACAGAAATAAAGTTTTCTTCTTTGTTGCTGCTAGTGGTGGATTACCTGAAAATGAAACAACATTTGCTCGTGCTTTGAAACAAGGAGGTTATGCAACTGCTATTATTGGTAATCAATAACAATAGTTAATCTGCTAATTTTTACACTGCAACGGCGGCCAAATGCTGCTCATGTAGCCACATACTGTACATTCTCTTTACATGCAGCGATGAACTGTAAGGGATCGTTCGTAAATAATCTGTTTTTATCATGAATCACACTGAAAGATTGGAAGCAAAAGTTGCAAACTTGCGAAGAACCCCTCACCATTTGTCGCCAATCCAAAAATTGTTCAAATTTGGCTCATTAAGATCGCTGATAACTTTCTGAATTTTTAAGATATTGAACTGGAATTTTATTATGAGTTGAGTAATCTAGTTGGGTTTTAGATGATAAAAGTTACAAATTGCTATCACAGTGAAAAAATAATTGCTTTAAATGTCCATATCTTATCAAATTTTCAACATTTTATTTTCAAATTTCAATATTATACTTCTCTTGTATGCTGTCAAGTTTTCTGAAAATGTGGTAAGCTTTGATGAAAAACTTAGCGTGTTATGAGTTGAAAACCTTCAAATAAAATTCATAGTTTTGAAAGAAATGCTTATATTTTTGTGAATATCAGTGATACATTCTCGAAAATATGTAAAATAATTGTACATAGTAATCTAACTAGAGTCTGAAATTCAGTTTATTCCCATCTATTTACGATGAATGATGATCAAAAAACGTTTTTGTTTTCCTCAATTTGTTACTGATCCCTGAAAAGCGAGGGAGATTTTTATTGAGAAATGACAGCTGGGGCATACCTTTTATGTGACAAAAGTTACAAAGCAATTGGTCTCTTATTTCTTGAGAAATGCTTTAAAAAGTGAATTTTTGAAAGTGTCCCCATACTTTTGGTCATATAGTGTATATATTATTGAAATTCAGATGCGCATCTACATAATTGAGCCAGAAACTAGGGATACTCTCTTTTAGATTCAGAGTCACTTCCTTTTTTCTGTTAAAGTGATCAAAATTGGCATTTATCAATTCAGACTTTTGGAATGCTTCCATCAGCCTAAAAAGTGTCCAATCCTTCCCACCTTGACATTAGTAGAGGTGTCAAGACTGTTGTATTCTTTTATTCCGTGTCTTACAAATTAGAGCCTTTTTTTAGTTCATGAGACATAACCTTTCTGGAGGAAGATCCTTATTATTATTATTATTTTCTCTTTTTCTTTTAGTTGACTTTTCTGACTAGGATCTCAAAGCAAAGTTTTTTTGATTCAGAGATTAAAGACGGCAATTTCCAAAAGAAATGCCAATATGTTTAAATTAAAAAAAAAAAATGTAAATTGAACAATTAAAAGAAATTTTATTTGCAAAACCTAACTCTTTAGAAAATCACAATAACAAAAACAACTTTTTCTTCATACAAAAATATGAACATTGCTTGTTCTGGATTGCAACGTCTTTATAATTTTTTTTTTTCACTTTGTAAAGAGTTTATTTGCAAAAAAAGGGGGGGGGGGGGGAGAGCAAGGGTGCAAGTGGACTCAAGTAAAATTTTCTGAAGACTGTGTTAAATTTTCAGATACACATACAAAAGTCATTGAAAAAAAAATTTAATTAATTTTTTTTAGCATAATTTTTTAGTTTTAGAATGTCACCCGACTCAAATTTTCAGACACGGCAACCCAAAATTTTCGGAAATTTCGGATCATAAACATGTTTGGGAAGAAGATAGAACTGATTTATTTCTAAAAACCTGGAATCGATTTAAATGGCTTCCTTTTTTTTCTAATTCTTTTCTTAAACCCCTTAAGGCTGTGATTCTCAACCAATAGTCTTACAATATGGCACCGGTCTGCAGAAAAATAGACTGGTTCTCAGACTTTTGCTCATCTAGGTTAAAAAAAATTCTTTATTCATAAACAAAATATACTAATTATAATAACAATATCCTATACAATGTTGTTTACATGAAGTTTTAGTACAATTCTCGTAATTTTCCACAATGTTTCACAAAATTTATTTATTTATGAATAATTGAGCTGTTGAGCACAAAAGTAATTAAAGTCTATTTTTATTATTTGTAAATTCACCATCAGATATTAGTTTTAACCTCATTTTATTTCATGCAGAAATGGTTTACAACCAATAGACAGGAATAGTTAAATGGAACGGTATTAGTTTTTTGTGCAAAAGTTACTACTACACCATTCAATTACTAAAAATTTTGTTTTATTGACACACGGATTTTGCTCCTATCGGCTCAATCACATATTGGGCCATTTCACAAAAAAATTCAATCCTTTGTCTCGCACGCAACAGTTCACATATTTTATTAAAATAATAATTTTAAAGGGTAATGCCAAAATTTTTTGCTTAAGAAATCACATATAAGTTTGCAATTTGTTAAGCAGAAAAAAAATCGTTCATTAATATTTTAAAGTTTTACAGTAGAGTGTTAAAATCCAAGTCTCAAAAGTCCGAGGTTCCGCTTAATTCGAGATGCTTCGTTGATATTTTTAGGGTATACTTTTTACAGATAAAAAAAAAACGTTTTAATCTGAAAATTGAAATATTTCGCGACAACACACAAAATAAGGTAATAGAAATATATTGAAAGGTTTATATCAATAACACTTGCCAAGTGGCATGAAATATTTATTGACTGTTAGAGATGGATTAAGAGAAGCTTTGGAGAAATTAGGAAGTAGATTGACAGGAAAAATAACTTATGTGTGAAATTGAAAGTGTTTTGCCTCCAAGAGCAAACAAACATCTCTTTTGGAACACCCGATTGCAATTAAAAAAGGAAGTGCAAAACTTGATGCTGTATGAATCGTACATACAAAATTTTAATTTTCTATGACTAATGTTTTTGTATTATGTGCGGTATGTACGTATGCTCATTCATAGACACAAATGTCATGACAAAACTCGTCAAAATTTATTCGAGGACGATTAAAGGGCATTTTTTGGTTGCCTGCAAATTTACACACAAGCACGTGCAGACATCAAGAAAAAAACCAATCAAAACTCGTTTAGCACCAATTAAAACATAAATTTGTCTTGAAATTTGAGTGATTTTTTTGAGGAGACAAAATTTCCTTTTTGTAGCGTAAGAAGTAAACTGAATTTTTCGGATAATCCGAGTTTTCAGTGATCCGAAGTGACCCAAGCCCCAATTACCTCGGATTTTCGAGACTCTACTATATTTTGAATGAAATATATGAAGCGTCACGTGCAGGACTGTAATATTCCCATGATAATATCCCTGTTATCCTTTCCTCCATGGTTTATAACCTCGATCCAGGCGTCGAACGAATATAACTCTAATGCTCTTAGTTCGAGGCTATCTAGTTAGTGTTGGTTTCGATTTCGATCTCACAGTTCGATGATGTAGCTTTATGTGTACGTTAGTGTGATTGTGTTGTCCGTAGTAAATAAATAACTATGTGTAAATAACATCTCTCTACTCCTCACTAGTAAAATACACTACAGTAATTGGCGACGAGGATTAAAACATTATGGATGCTCAGCAATTTGCGGAATTATTAAAAGTTCTAACCGCTAGTAATGATAGAATCGTGGAACTCATCTTGAAAAAAGACCAAAACAAAGATGTTCCTGAGCACAACGAAAAAGGTACGATTACATTTTTATCAAATTTCGAATGTTTTAATGCATCCGCAGAGACATTTTTACAGTATAAACACAGATTTGAAAATTATTTGCAAATCAAGAACGTTTTCGAAGATAAACAGTTATGTGTGAAAATATTACTCAATTGCATTGGATCTGAACATTATAATTTATGAAAACAAAGATGTTCCTGAGCACAACGAAAAAGGTACAATTACATTTTTATCAAATTTCGAATGTTTTAATGCATCCGCAGAGACATTTTTACAGTATAAACACAGATTTGAAAATTATTTGCAAATCAAGAACGTTTTCGAAGATAAACAGTTATGTGTAAAAATATTACTCAATTGCATTGGATCTGAACATTATAATTTATTATGCTCGTTAATCGCTCCTCAACTTCCAAACTAATTGTCATATGATGAAATAATAATTGTTCTTGAAAAACATTTGTGTCCTAAACCTAACATTATTATCGAACAGCACAGATTTCTATGCCGTTTCCAAAACGAAAATGAAACTGTATCTGATTATGTAGCGGCACTACGCAAATTTACTTTGACTTGTGAATTTAATTGTGACTGTAAAATTTCAGTTGCTAATTTGTTTTTGCGTGCACAATTTATTAGAGGGTTGAGAAATGATGTAATTCGAGAAAAACTGTTAATGGTTCCAGATTTAACTTTCAATGTAGCTGTAGAACAAGCGTTAGCTTTAGAAGCTTCGAAAATAGACAAATGGGAATTATCGAAACACAATTCAACTGCAAAATCAGAAGAAGTTCACAAAATTTCGAGATCACAAAATCAGTTTAAATCGAATCGCTGAAATAATAAACAGAGAAGTTATTCTGAAAATCGAAATAGATCAAATTCTAGGCGTAGGTTTTCTTCAAATTTAAATTTCCGTGAACTTGGAATACATAATACATGCCTACGATGTGGACGTTCAAATCACCTTTCCCGTGAATGTCGTGCTGATGTTTCAAAATTATTTTGCAAACTTTGTCAAAAAAGAGGGCATGTCTAAAAAGTTTGTTTATCAACACTTTTGAAAAATAAAAAAGCAAATGAAGTTCAATGTGTAGACAATGATGAATATGTTACAGATGTAGCTACAGTAAGCAATTTTTCAAGTAATACCCAAATTGTTGATGTTTTCAAATCTAACCTATCGTGCGATTCAGAAAAATTTTGGGTTAACGTACAGATAGAAGGGAAAATGCAAAAATTTGAAGTCGATTCAGGTGCAGGACTTACACTTTTGACTAAACAAGCTTTCGATTTATTAAATTTAACAAATGAGTTGCAGCCTACAGAGGTGAAATTTCGATCTTACACTCATGGTATTTTTGAACCATTGGGTCTTGTAAAAGTTAGTGTGAAATATAAAAATATCACTAATATAGAAACTTTGTACATAGTTCCAGATATGTTTACACCAGTCTTAGAAAGAACATGGATTCGACATTTGAAGATAAATTTATCCGATATTGATAAAAGTAATAAAATTGAAGAAATTCCTGTTAATGTAATTGATGTTTCAAATGTAGTAAATAGCGTCATAAATCAATTTCCTACAGTGTTTGAACAAAAAATTGGGAAAATTCCAGACTTTACTTGTTTATTAAAGCTTCGAGAAAATTCAAAACCTGTATTTTTAAAAGCCCGCGATGTCCCTTTTGCCTTACGCGAGAAAGTTAACGAGGAACTTAAAAATCTAGAACACGATCACATAATAACGAAAGTGGATTGTAGCGATTGGGGTTCACCACTTGTTGTTATACCCAAGTCCGACGGTGGTGTTCGCTTGTGTGTGGACTATAAAGTGGCCGTAAATCCTCAGTTGAAAGATGCACATTATCCAATACCAGAAATAGAAGAAATATTAAGTAGTCTCAGAAACTCTAAATTTTTTTGTACACTCGATCTCTTCAAAGCTTATTTGCATGTAGTCGTTGACGATGAAAGTAAAGTAATTCAAACAATTTCTACGCATCAAGGAACTTATCAAATCAATCGTTTATCTTTCGGTATCAAGTCAGCTCCAAGTGAATTCCATAGAATTTTGGACCAAATATTGATGGGTCTTCAGGGAATTGCAACATGTTTCGATGATATAATAACCCACGGAGAAACTCTCTCCGAGTGTCGCGATTGGTTGATTGCATGCTTAGAACGTTTACAAAAGTACAATTTACATGTAAATAGCTCAAAATGTCATTTTTTCAAAAATAAGATTTCATATTTAGGATATGTGATTGAGCAAAACAAAATCTCAAAGTGTCCCTTGAAAACTGAAGCAATAATTCACGCACCTCGACCGAAAAATGTGGAAGAATTGAAACGCTTTTTAGGTATGGTTACCTACTATTCCAAATTTTTGCCAAATGCATCATCTATTACTTATCCGCTAAGACATTTACTAAAGAAAAATGTAAAATTTCACTGGTCTGCTAATTGTGAAGCAGCGTTCATCAAATTGAAAAATGAAATATCAAGTGACAGAGTTTTAATGCCGTACCACCCAAATTTGCCTATCACGGTCGCATGCGATGCAAGTCCAACCGGCATAGCTGGAGTTTTATCGCACATAGTAAAAGGTGCCGAGAAGCCAGTGTCATTTGCATCAAGATCTCTAACAGCAGCAGAACAGAACTACAACCAATTGGACAGAGAAGCTTTGGCTATTAAATTTGCAGTTCAAAAATTTTACAATTATATTGTTGGAAGAGAATTTGCATTGATTACTGACAACCGTCCTTTATATAGAATTTTTCATCATGATAGTCATATACCCTTAATGACATCATCCCGCTTACTTCGATATGCAGCATTCCTGAGTGAGTACCAGTACAAAGTCAAACATAAAAGAAGTGAAGAAAACCAGAATGTTGATTACCTTTCTAGGGCACCATTGAAGCTAAAAGATCCAAACGTTCTACAAGAAGACGATATTATTCACTGGCAAACTATAAATCAAATTTCTACTTCTTCAATTACATATGAGGTAATTTCTAAAGAGACAGACAATGACCCAGAACTGTCAGCACTGAAACAAGAACTCTCATCAGGCATCTCTAATGATCCTGAATATTCTTTACAAGACGGCATAATTTTCAAAAGACACAGAGTTTACATTCCAGATAAACTTCGGGCAGATATCCTGAAAGAGCTCCATCACACCCAATTGGGTATTGTCAAGATGAAAAATTTAGCAAGAAGATATTGCTATTGGAAGAAAATTGATCGAGACATCGAGCATCTAGTACGAGAATGCAGAAGTTGCGCAGAAGTGAAGGACAATCCTGGGAAAATATCGAATCATCACTGGGAAGAGCCTTCGTCTAATTTTGAACGAATAAATATCGACTACGCTGGACCTTTCTTAGAATATAATTTTCTAATAGTAATGGATGCAAAATCAAAATGGCCTGAAATCAAGATTCAGAAAAGCACTCCATCTAGTGATTCTACAATACGTTTGTTAAAGGATATTTTTAGTGTTCATGGATTACCTCAAGTACTTGTCTCCGATAACGCAAGTATTTTTAAAAGCAGTGAATTTTCAGAATTTTGCAAGGAGTTTGGAATTAAGCATAGACCAACAGCACCAGGTCATCCCGCAACCAATGGCCTCGCAGAGAGAAACGTAAAAACTCTTAAACAAAAATTAAAAACAATGTCAAATGAAAATATTTCTATACAGGAAAAGGTAAGAGAAATTTTATTCCGCTATCGAGCAACACCTCTACAATCTGGAAAGACTCCATCAAAACTGTATCTTGGAAGCCAAATTCGAATAAAACTAGATCTATTACGTCCACCAAACAAGGAAAACAAATCAAAGTACTTATCACCTCCCATACCAGACCACAGAAACTTAAGCGTGGGAGATCACGTACAATCACGGTCTTATGCCAACAATAAGCTGTCATGGAGATTTGGAAGCGTTAAACAACGACTTGGTAAACTGCACTACCTGATACAAATCGATGAATGCCAGATTATAAAAAGACACGTCAACCAATTGAAAAAGTGCGAAGTTTCCAGAATTCCGAAAGTAACATTTTCTCCAACTCAAGAAGTAATTTATCCAAGGAGTTCCAGCTCAAGTGGAAATCATTTCGACCCCTTGCCATCAGAAATTCGGATCGAGACGAAACCTCCTGATCCAGTTTCTACTGATTCAAACCGTGCCAGAACTTTCCAAAATCTTCCTATTCGAAGATCAGGAAGAATACGTCAACCACCACCATATCTTGCAGACTATGTAATTTAAGCGTGGGAGATTGTAATATTCCCATGATAATATCCCTGTTATCCTTTCCTCCATGGTTTATAACCTCGATCCAGGCGTCGAAAGAATAGAACTCTAATGCTCTTAGTTCGAGGCTATCTAGTTAGTGTTGGTTTCGATTTCGATCTCACAGTTCGATGATGTAGCTTTATGTGTACGTTAGTGTGATTGTGTTGTCCGTAGTAAATAAATAACTATGTGTAAATAACATCTCTCTACTCCTCACTAGTAAAATACACTACAAGGACTAAATGACCATTTCCAATTGAATGACCCTATTATAATAGTTACGCTACTTTCTTTTTAAATATTTTTGTTACGCCTTCTCTAATACCAAGTAAAGTTTTATTTATGTGTTTATTATTATTACTTTATGAAAAAGAAAAAACACACACCATCAGTAATGTTCCCATCAATTTTTCTGAGGGTATACTCCCAGTAATCCATTATGCACAATATGTGTATGCGATCATATACGTAATATGTCATAAAATGAAATTTTTAGAATCTTGAGGGTATTTGTCTAAAAAATATTTGAGAGTATATGGCGTATATGGAATATACCCTATGGGAGCACCACTTCTCAACATTTTTGACAAGTCTTAATGGAACCCCAAGTCAAAAAATCAAAAAAAAAAAAGGAAAATAGAAACTTTATCGGTCTGTAATATTTTTGAAAAGCTTTTGCAGGTGTGCAGGTCAAAAAGGGTTGAAAAATGTTACCTTAAGGCATAAGTTTTTTTTTTTCCTCCAGAAAAACTGGCTTTTTTTGACAGCTGTGCTAAGCGCAAAAGTCGTATCTGCAACCGAGTTCAAAAAGAGAAATTGCCGTTTCAAGTTGTGCAGCTCCATGTATTTGACTCAGATGGAATTTTTTTATAATTTTAAAAAATATATTTCTTATTGGCTTATGACCATAAAACATTGTATTTAGGTGAAATATGTGACAAAGAACCACCTGGTGACCGTAACTCAATTTTGATAAAAAGTGCAGATATGACTTTTGTGCTTAGCACAACAGTTATGGTGTAAGTTATTTTTTGCTATTTCAGTTGTAAGGGGAGGACTGTGACTAGGAAGCGGGAGGTGAGGTAACAGTTACTTTTTAAAAATGGTTTTTAAAAATGATATGAAAACAAAGTGTTTGCTTTGCTGATAACTTTCGCTTGTGTCGGACATGGGCAAAGGCTTTAAGTGGTTAAAAGTAGGATAGACCCATACCCAAGTATGTACGTAAATTCTTTCCTTTTAATAGATTTTTTAAATTGTATCCGCTACCCTGATGTATGATGGTTGAGTTAATCATAGTTTTTAAGTGCAGTGTTTCTGAGCCTTTTCATTTTTGCAACACACTTTTTCGGAAATGTGGTAACTAAAATTCCTATGCAGTGATTAGCAACTTTTGACTGTCGCCATTTATGTCACTTAAACTGATAAAATTTACAGGTGAGCTGTTCCATTCCATACCCAAGAACAGTACGAGTTCAGGCCTGGTATTTCTTCCTCCGAAACTTGTGTAATCTGTATTCTATCACGAGCTATTTTATTTAACTATGGGAAAATTTTTGGAATTTTACAGAGGGCAACAGCCCATTGTAACATGCACTACATATGACTGGCTAAAAAAGTTTGTCTTAAATGAATTAAGAGTTTTTTGCTTTTAATATCTCCTAATAAAGTCACGTTCTTTTGCAGTGATATTTATAGTTTATTAAAGAAAAACTCATAGCAGGGATGAGAGTTTTCCAGCTTTTGCCGGAATTCCGCTTTTTCTGTAAGCTTTTAAAGTCCTTCCTCTTTTTTTTTTGCCTCTCTCAGGCTTCATAGCACTCTTATTTTTCTCAAAAATCGGAAAAGATTCCAATTTTGCTTAATTTTTGGTCCTTGTTTTCTTATTATATCTATTTTTCCCTTTTCAATGTTTATCCTCAGTGATATCTGCCAAAAACGTATGTTTCGGAATCATGCCAACGATGTCAAACACGTGCTGCGCCAAAAGTTGAGCCTCGTTTGAGATTTCAATCTTTTTGCATCCTGCAAATATTTTAATCCTTTTTAATGTTGAATGGTTTTTTACTATATGCTACCTTATATTTTCTTATTTTATTCAACATTTCAATAATATTTTTATTACTTTAATTTATTTTAGAAAAAATGCACAAGTAAATCAAAACGTGGCTTGGTAACTGCTGTCTCGGAATTCATTGAAACTTGGCATGGTTACTTCTTTTTATGTATTTAAGAAAGTGTAAAAAATATTTATGGCGAATCTCAAATGGTTTAGGCTTTACAGCTTGTTAAAATGTTTGGAATTTCATGATTAAACGAGGCAGCTGCAAGTTGTTCTTTTGATCCCAAAATAGTATTAGAAAGTTTTTAAAACGAAATTTTGGATTCCAATGCAAGGAAAAAGGTAACCAATTATTTATATATATATATATATATTTATTTTCAATTCTTACTATGAAAAGTATGTTCTACCACATTAGGAAATTTTAGAATTTTCACTCTTGTGAATTTTTATTTTACAAACAAACCTAATTTTGAAATTTATGTTCTCACTCGTTCAACACTATAAAGTCAAATGTTTTTAATGAAAAAAAATATATTTTTCTCTAAAAAATATGAAAAATTGACACTATTGTGTGATGCAGCCAAGATTAATCTCCGACTCCCTCAACCCTTTGTTCAAGGACTCAGGGGTTAGAAATTGTTGCCTCTTTTTCAAAATGTAAATTTATTTAGGAATAAACACTCTTGCAAGAAATAATGCAAGGCAGCAAATTGTACAAAATTATTACTTACTAGCTGTACCCGACGCGCGTTGCTACACCAACAAAAAAATACATCATTATACCGATTTTCATGACAATCGGTTGAACGGGGCAGAAGTTACTACTCTGCAGTGCCACCTGGTGGCGAGTGGCTTCAATGAGCATATTATGCACCTGCTCCATGGAAAAATACATATATATAGCAATTTTCATAATAATCGGTCCCTTTTGAATTTATAAGATGTCGCCAAGTCGCTGATGGTATACGATGCTACCAAAAAAAAAAACTGCACAGCAAATGCGTTCGGAATGTCAAAAATACGCACAATATTGTAAATATTGAATGTCAAAAATACGCACAATCTATACAAATTCTTCACTCTCGACTCGAAATGGCACATATCGTTCGCTTTTTTTTTTCAAAATTCATGTGACACGTGTCTAAAAGTCCCGATTAGCTTACTATACCAAGGCTTCACTCAATACGCGTCTTATCGCGTCTTATAGAAACACGTATCAAGTGAAGCCGTGACTATACTCAAATTTTGTACTCACGCAGTTTGCAAGATCAATCAATCGCTAAAAATATCAAATAGAAAAAGTTTTAAATCCCCCCGTTGCATGAAAAGCCATAAAACAATAAAGAAAGAATTTATATGTTCAAACTCAAGAAAAATGGCAACAGCTAACTTCTTATCAATGAGATCTTTCACGCGAATTAATTTCTGCAGCCGATAATTTTATTCGTATTTATCCAATGGATTGTGGCTTAAATTGGAATAAAAAAGGAACTATCGATCGGATTTTTTTCGAACTGGTCTATAAACATTCCCAGTACCAAAAATAACAAACGGTGAAAGTTTCAGCCAAATCTGCCAGGTAGTTTTTGAGTTCATGGATGACATACAGACAAACATTCATTTTTATATATATAGAAGATAGGTAATTAAATATATGTATTACCTTTAAAACTGGTAAATAAGCCGTTTTTTGCTGAATTTTTGAATATCATGGCTTTTATGTTCCATTTTGATGCAGTTTTGGATATCATCCCTTTTAGGAAATTTTTCTTGGATTTCCTCCTTTTTGCTCTCTGACCACTCTCATCCCTGTCATAGTTTATGGATAGCTTATTAACTGCTAATGTACTCATGTTAACTGTGTAAACGTTGTGGTCAAAGCATATGGCATGAAGCCCACCAGTTAAATTAGGGCACAAGCCGCCAGTTGAACTAACTGATCAATGAAAGTTTCACTTTTATTTTGTTAACTTGTTTAACCTCTTCAGTCCCAGCCTCGTCTATAAGAGACACTAACAACACTTAGAAAAAGGGTAAATAAACTGTGTCAATGTTGCACAATATTAGTTAATTTTTTTTATATTAGTAGATGACAGAATGGGAAAATGGTATTTTATTGACAGTTTTTTAATTCATAGCTTGTTTATTCAAATGAAAATAGCATTTTATGAACAGAAAAAAAAAAAAAAAAAAAAGGAAATGAAATGTGCCCTTATTTCTAATTGTTTTTAAAGAGGGAAATTGTAAAATATGCTGCTGAATTCTTTTTTTTCCCCCTTGTGAGATTCAGTTTTTACTTATATTTGCCCTTCTTTTAATTTATAACACTATTAGTTTAGTGTCGCTTCTCTGGGACATAAGAATTTTCTCAAAAACGAAAATTAAGATCTTTTTTAAAGGATTTCTTTTTTTCTGCACTTTTCTATGTGTTTAGAACCAATTAATACAAAAAAAAAAAAAAAAAAAAAAATCATACTAAGTTGGTCTTGGGTCTAAGGAGGTTCAAGATTAACATATACCAAATAAAAAAATAATGTTTTTAAATTTTAATCTCTGTACTTCTTCAAATATTATTATATCTATGTTTTATTCTAGGGAAATGGCATTTGGGCAATGACTGTAATTTCAAAGGAGATGCTTGCCACCATCCTATAAAACATGGATTTGACTATTTCTATGGTTTACCTTTGTCAAATTTTAAAGATTTTGGAGATGATGGACAAAGTGTGATTACTTCTTACATTCCAAACTTTTATTCATACATCACTGCCATAATTCTCATCGGAATATCAATGGTTTATTTCACCTATAGCAAGCACAAAATGCTAAGTATTGTTATTTTTGTAATATTAATATTCATTCCAATTATTACAACTGCATTTTGTTTAAACCTCAAAACTATCAATGGCATCTTAATGCAAGATATGGAAGTTATTGAGCAGCCTGTACGGCTTCAAGGATTAACGCAACGTTTTGTCCATAAAGCGAAACTATTTATAGAGCAGCAAGTAACCACCAAGACTCCTTTTTTACTCTATGTGCCTTTTGTACATGTACATACAGCATTATTTTGCTCTTCAGAGTTTAGAGGTAAAAGTAAACATGGACTCTACGGAGATAACGTTGAAGAAATGGATTGGGCAGTTGGAGAAATAGTAAATAAATTAAAAGATAATGGTATTTTAAATAACACATTCATATATTTCTCATCGGATAATGGTGCTCACATTGAAGAAGTTTCTGCAGATGGTGAAAGAGAAGGTGGCTACAATGGAAAGTTAAAAGGTAAACTTTCCAAATCAACAAATCATTAAATATTATAGAATAAATGTGTATTGCATGTAAATTTAAAATTGACATTTACAACTAATATGTTCCATTTTAGGGGGTAAAATGATGGGTGGAATGGAAGGAGGCATTAGAGTTCCAAGCATTATTTCTTGGTCTAAAGGAATTTCTAATGCAGAAATTACAGCAGTAACTTCACAAATGGACCTTTTCCCTACAATTATGGAACTTGCTGACATTCCTTTGCCTCAAAGACTTATGGATGGAAAATCCCTTGTGCCACTACTGAAAGGGAAATCTCATCAGCAGCACAAATATTTGTTTCATTACTGCGGAAAACAAATCCATGCAGCTACATATGTTTCAGGTACAGTAAAACATTTTCTAGTGAACAAAAATATTTTACCATTAACTTTATACCTTTTTAGTCTTAAGTGATTGATTATGCTATACAGGGTGTTCTGTTTTAACATGCAAGACCTTTATTTTTGCAACCGTTAGTCCTAGATGTATACTTTCAATTGCAAAAATGTTCAAAATCAGATGCAGAGTTGGGATATTGAAAGTAAAAATAAAAATGAGTCAAAAAATACAAAATCTAACTTTTTATATGGGCCTTAGGCCCCCTATTCCCCTAACTAATATTTAGAGAAATAATCTCCGTTGAAAAATATTACTGGCACAAAAAACTTGACATTTGCTACTAAAACTCAAGGAGATATTCCAGTTAAAAGTTTTAAGGGACCATACAGAAGATGAGTTTGGAACTTATCTCCCTTTCAGAGGAATGACAGGTCGCCTAAAGTAAGAAAAACGAAACATTTATATTTTTCTTGCTATTCAAAAATAAATGCAAATGTTATGCCGTGATACACAAAAACATACCACTAAACCTCAAACAGTCTGAAAAACTACACTCTATGCTCACATATAATTTTAAACACTTGTTAACTGCTATATTTTCCCCCAGAAGGTGTTATTGACGGCAATTGAAAAATTGTGAAAGTCTCAAATCGCTGCATTTTATAACTCAGTGAATATTGGTCGGACTGATTTAAAACTTTTTGTGTTGGAATTATTTTTTAGTGGAGATTTCCCTAAATATAAGTTAGAGGTCCTGGGGCCCATATAAAAAGTAAAATTTTGTATTTTTTGACTTCCTTTTATTCAAACTTTCAAAACCTAAACTCTGCATCTGATTTTGAACATTTTTGCAATTGGAAGTATACATCTGGGATTAACGGTTTCAAAAATAAAGGTTTGCAGGTTAAAACGGAACACCCTGTATAATACAAAAGCTTATATCGATATACTCACTAACGATCTTTAATAACCGTTTGATTTGCCTTACCCTATTAATAGCTCTCAGAATACCAGCATGACACTGCCTGAGTCATAATGAAACAGTAACAGAAAACAGTTTATAGCTGTAAAATTAAAATTAGTAAAGAGAAATGGCAGCCTTAAAAGAAAAACATATAGATGGAAGAATTCTAATAATTATTTACATAGTTCAGTTCATTTCTAAGGGACCCCCCAAAAATGCATCGAGATGGCCACCAAACCTGAAAATCTGCTTCCATGAAATGATTAAAATATGACTTACATTTTTCATGACTTTCCAGGAGTGCAAATACCCTGTTATTGGAATCAATGCAAAAGGATTATTTTGGCTATCTTTGTAATGAATGAGGTTGAACAATGATTAGTTACCTCAGAAACAAGGCAGTATTAGAATCAATGTATGAATTTTGCTTTGATTTTTAAAGCTTCATCAGAAAAGTTACATCCTCAAAATTCGGCAGACTACACAAGAAGTTTAAAAAAGTAATTTTAAGAAATGCTTCAGTATCACTTTTTTATCAACTATTTATTTTTAATTGACAATATTGAGTTGCCTGGAAAATGTTAAAATAAATTTATTAAAAATATAATAAATTATTCTAAGTGAAAAATGGTAATTTTTATTAAAATTATGATAACAGTCCACATATGCATTTACAAGAACTATTGCATTTAAGCACAATATTTTTTTATAGGAAAAAAGATTTGGAAACTGCATTGGACTACACCTAAATTCATACCAGGCACTAACAGATGTGAATATGTCTGCCATTGCTTTGGAAAGTTTGTTATTCATCATAATCCTCCTATTCTTTATGATTTGTCAAATGATCCTTCCGAATCTCAACCTAAAAATATATCAACAAATTCAGAATACTCTGATATAATATTTAAGATAAATGAAGCAAGAAATCAACATGAGGCCACAGTCATGGAAGTTCCAGATCAATTTAGTTTCTTTAATACACTATGGAAACCTTGGTTACAACCTTGTTGCAACTTCCCCCAATGTAAATGCACAGATCTAGACTTTCCAGCGTGAAGATAGGTGTGAATTCTATCCAGCTACACAAGAGTTTACCTGTAATATAATGTACAAATGTCACACAGTATTTTAAAAATGATTGTTAATTTCCTACTTTATTTTTATACTGATTATATGTTTAAAAATATTAAAAGAGTTTGCTATGCAAAAGTAATGATTAAAAAACAATTCAACTTTCTATTGTTTTAAAAATTTGAAAAATCTTAAAAGTACTTTAAGTTACATCAACTTTGCAACAGTTTTCTGAAATTTACTCATTTTAGTCTGAACTATGTTTTTGCAGAACCATCTAATTAGTTTAAAAAGAACAAACTATGGAATTATCAATTTCTAGAACTAAATATTAATGAATTGTGAAATAGTCAATAGTCTCATAAATTGAATTCTCAAAAACTTAGTGAATGGAATATCATTACCTTTCGAATCATACACATATCCTCTTTTTAGATGTCAAACCTAAAAAGAGGAAAGCAGCAAAAATTTCCAGTGACCTCTAACTTCAACTACTGAAATACACTAATGAAATAGTGCAGAGAGGTGTGTATCACCAATCTTCTTCAAATGGCATAAAATATTCACTTGCCAGTTAAAGATGGGTTAAGTGGTATCTAATACAACTCAGTAAAGCCTAATGATATCACACCTCCGCAAAAAAAACTCACGTAATTTAAAAATTTAGGAAAAACATACTATTGATTTAAAAAATGCTCTTTCTTACCACAAAATGTGTACAAAGTTAGGTTACATAACTGGTTCATGGTGGCATAAAATCGATACAATCAATAGTGAAACATTATTAAAATTTCATAATTTAAACGAAAAAATTTCAAACTTTAAGCATGTATTACTGATTTAGACAACAAAACCTAACCAGTTAACATCACAATATAACAATATAAATTTTTTGTGCATTTTGTAATACTTGAGACTAAATCGCTTAGAACTACTAATGCATAAAACCTTGATTTTTTTCGATTCGTTTTTTTTTTTTTTTTTTTTTGAGTTGTGTCATTTTCTTTGCCAGGGTGCGATATGATTATGAAAAAAAAACCATTGATTGGACATAAAAAATGCTTTTTGAGAACATTCAAGAATAACTGAAAAGGGAGGTGCATAATTAGATGCTCTCTGCTCAGTTCTTATGTACAAAACTTTCATGTTCTACCTTTAATTATTTTAGTTATGCGATGTAAATACAAAGATAAGTTTGTACAAACCAGGCAAGCAGCCAATTGCAACCCCCCAAAAAGAAAACACACAGCACTATAAACAGGTTGTGCATACAAAGTTTTCAACAAGCTATGACTAAATATTTTAGAGTCATAGTAGTTAAGTGAGGTACTAAAACTCGAGGATAGCCAAAATAGATTCTTAGTTTTCTATTAGTTCATTTGCAAACATTCAGGCATCAAAAAACAAAATAGTGAAAATTAATTCATGAGAGATTCAATTGAAAATTTAGATTTAAATTTGTGTAAGAAAAACCTATGCATAGTGAAACCCCTGAACAATCGCACCAGCTGGGACCATGCCTATGTGACCCTTACTAGGATATATGCATTTCGATTTTCTGAATGATCTGCTTAATATAACTGAAAAAAAAGCAGAGTTTAGTTAACTAAACCACCGGTTATTGCTTCATAATTAACGGATACAATTGTTTTAATTTTAAGCAAACATTGTTCTCTGTCGACAATAATTTTAAAAGTTTTTTAACACAGGTCTGTATAATCCTTAGTCAAAGCCAAAGTATGATTATTACAGAACTTGAAGAAGCCTTTGAAATCTTTTATTCTCTAATTGATCAAATTTTCAAAGCACTTTTCAGGTAAATAGGTCTGGAAATGGTTAAATTTTTAGAAAGGTAGTTTCTAACTATTTTAACAGAATTCTATTCTGATATCCTTTGCCTGTTTTATAGCATCTTACATTAAATTCAGATTCCAGTCACAAAGGTATTACTGTTTTTACACATGAAATGGACTGAGGTGAAATCAAATCATTAGAACCACACTAAAGGGTTGTTAGAATGCTCTCTTGAGTTAAGGAGGGACCTTTTACGTAAAAAGTAAGATAACACTATTTAATTATAGCACTTGACCCATCAGACTGGAAGGGAAAAGGGACAAAAAGATACATATTTTTGTCTAGATTATACATGTCTGGAAGACTGTTTTAGAGTGCAGAAATGTTAAGATCCTCAAAAATAAGACAAATTTGGTAGAAACTGAGCTGGCAAATCTTTCTTTAGTAAATAGCACATGGCCTTCTTTTCCTGGAAGATGAGGGGTTGGCTGAATATTTCGCTCACATGACAAACTTGCACAGAAGAAAGTCTAAACTGGTATTCTGCAGCAAAGTGTGTGGCCAAAATTTTAAAGAAAATCCATACAAATTGGACCCAAGTGTAAACGGTATAGGGCAGAGGTTCTCATCCAGGCCCCCATGGACCTCTACCTGCAGACCCTTCCCCTGGGTTGGGCGAAAGGGTGCAGCGCCCAACTTGCCTTTTGAATCTTAGAACACGCCCAACGGTAAAACAGTGCGCTGATTGCCTTTCTGTTCATGAACTGGCACCCTTTTTATTTAAGATTCTTACTAGTAAAAGGAAGGGAGCTAGTGTACCTCCCCTAGTTTTCCTACAATGTCTTTCTTCTAAGTCATAATAGCAAATATCCACTTACCCCCCTCTTCTCCCAACTTGGATTGCCATTGAGTTAACTATGAGAAAAGCATGCCTTCTATTATCAGTTACCACAAAGAATAAAAAATATCTGGGCATTGTAGAGACTAAAAAATGTTCTTCCAAGGACCTTTCACATTGGGAACACTGCTGATAAGCCACTGCTGAATTCCCAGAATCACTTCATTTCTCCTTGCCAGAGGGTTTGCATTTCCTTTTATTCAGTAATGGGGGACTGTTTACAGTAGTTTCCAAGGAAGATTACTGGCTGTCATCCTTCCTCCTTATCACTTCATGACAAGGGAAGTGTTTCTTTGTCCAATTGACATGTGTTTTGAGATAATCCTAACGTTTCTCTTCCAGCCAGATAAAGGTTAAGTTAGCCCCATATTTTATAATCTTTAATTCAAACTATTGAATCACATTAAAATTGCCAATGATGGGGAAATAACATTAAATTGGTGTAAAAGGAAGTCATGTGATGCACACATCAGCTCCTTTAAAAAACAGCACCCTGCCCTTTTTTAACCATGGGGGAAGCTCTGCCACCTTAAACATACTAAATTTCCCCTAGCCCTCCCTCCCCCTTCCTATGAAAAACTCAACTCTTTTTCTAATCGATATATATGAATTTTTTTTATTTTGTATAAATATATATTTTTTGGCACAACTGGGGGACTATTATTTTATGGTTTTTGGGTATATGTGATTTATACCAGTATATAAAAAAGTTTCACTTTTGCCATTGCAGGTTTTGTGAAAGGTTTCTTTTGTCAAAAACATTTTTTGTTAAATGTGGCTTTTTGCCTGAACCAGACAATATAAAATATTAGATTAGAATTTAACAATAATTTTGAAAATTTTTGTCCCATACCTAAGTCTTTGAGGTTCATTTTTAAACGAAGTATATAAAAAGATTTATAAAGATACAGGAAAAATAATATAAGTCAAGATTATATCATTTCTAATCAAGTTATTATTGAACTACAAGTTTTATTACAGAAATAAGTTTTGTTGCAAATTGTATCAAAAAATATTTGATGCAATGTTCTAAACTTAATCATGCAATAGAATGTTTTTTCAAAAATATTGCATAAATTTCAGAATAGTTACCTTCCTAATCTTGAAAAAACAGATGTATTCTTCGAGACATTTTTCTTTGTTTTTAGAACAACATTATTTTTACTCAAGTGCTGTTTTAGCTGATTGCCCAATCTACTTTTAACACCCAATCTTTGTGAAACAGGCAAAGAACTACCTAAAATATAAATACACAGCAAATATTAATTTCATAACATTATTTTTAGTGCAGTTTAGAGAACTTGGAAATGCAAATGAGCCATTTTCTTAATATAAAAATCAAGAAATTACGAGTAAAGTAAAAAGCATTTATGAGATTTTGTTTTGAATAAAGTAGAAACGATAACATGAAAGGATGTTCTACTTTATCTTCAATACATTTATACAAGAACATCAACAACAAGAAAAAAGCAAAAAAAAATTGTGAGATCTTCAACCATTGATTTGAAACAGCACTCCATGCAATTAAGACAAATATAAAAGTAGCAGTAGGAAGCCTGGTTTTCACTGCTACTATTTGTAATTAACCATTTAATAAAATAAATTTAACATTAATCATCTCACAGAAAATACATGGCATTTTTTTTTATAGTACAGCATTTGAACTTAACCACATAATTTATCTATACTAATATTACAAAGAGGAAAGATTTTTTTGTTTGTTTTATATCAAATAGGCTCCAAAACTACTGGACCGATTTTTACCATTTTTTCACTATAGAAAGCTACATTATTAGAAAGTAAAACAGGCTATAGTTTATTTCTAAAACATTTAGTTTAAAAAAGTTATTTAATGTTTTATGTGATTTTTAGCAGTTTTTAGTGCTTTATTACTTACATTTTAGCCCATTGTAAAGCAAGAACTGAAGTAAATATTGAACCCATTGCCAAAGGACAATATGACATTCAACTCTGCGTTCTGTAGTTCGTAAGATTTCCTACTTTGATGTATAAATTGAGAAATAAAAGGTAGCGAGACCTCATTTCTTGAAGCAATGATCTCCATTCCGTTGAAATATTTTAAAATAAAGTGTTGGAAGAAATCAGGTTTCTTGCAAGGTTCATGTAAAATGTGTATTCCTTTCGTCATAGTTAATCAGAAAGTACCATACCTAGCAATAATAAAGATTGTGGATTGTTTTACATTTTTAAGCAAACTAATGTTTTGGCAAACTATTTTCAATTGCAGGGAATTTTTTTTAGGTTTTTTGAAAGGGATTGTATGCATTTTAGTTAAAGAAAAATTATTATTTTATTAAAGGGAGAAGGGGTTCATTTATTCAAAGGACTTGCTTTAAATTCTCAGTCTGAGCAGCGCCGTGCGGGTACTACTACTTTTGTAGGAACTCAAAGTTTTTAGGGTTAGAATTTTTTTTCTCTCTCTTTCAAATAATACAATAATTAATAATATGCATCAGTAGTTATACATTGGGTAACCATTTTATTACGACTACTCTGTCAATGTTTCATTAGGCTGTTTTTTTTTTGTCTTTCATACAGCACTGACATTCTTTAATATGAACTGGGCACTCAATAAAATGTTGGTCATTGGACAAAACAGAATTGGCCTTACTGACAATTACTAATCAGGAATGTAGCTGGGTACGAATATTTTGGGAGATCCAATATTTGAATTTTTAGAATTACAATACGAAGACTATTATTCATACAGAATTTTTGCAATTTGTGATCAATATTTAGTATTGAATGTTAGTGTTGGTTAAAAGTTTTTCCCACTAATGGGTACAATTTATGTGCCGTTCTATTGATAAGAAATATGAATGTGCAACTTCAACTTTGTTTATCAATCAGTTCACTCATATATTTCAGGCTTTGCTATTTCATTTTTCAGACAAGACTACACATTAATGACTTATTTAATGCTTCTTTGTTGAATGTATAATTTTAGGAAAAGATAAGAGAATACAATAAACAAAATTTAAAAACTGGTACATTTAATATGCATCTGACATTAGGAATGCATTATACAATTATTTTATGCAAGGAAATTAAAACTCTAAAACATTACTTCAGAAATAAATACAACAGACCGTATCAATAGTTTCATTTTCAAAAATTTAAAAAAAAAAATTTTTACTTTTCATTTTTTATAAAATTTGGGGATGTTCGAACCTCTCTTCATCCGCCTCCCCTCAGCTACGTCCCTGTTACAAATAACAAACTAGATAGTATATATATATATCTAGATATTTAGTGACTCTTGAACTTCACCTTAGAAAAGTTCACTGAGAATCAGATCTGGGAACTTTTAAGGAGGGGAAGGAATTAATCTAATTCTTAAAAAAGATTATGTACACAGCACTCTGGTTGATTGAATGTACTTCTGGTGGAAAATGATCATATAACTGCGATAAAATATAAAAAAGTAACAGGAAATATACTTGGTCAACAATGATTTTTAATTATACTATTATGTGAACACTCATAATGAGGTAATAAACTAGCCAAAAAATTATTTCTCAATATTGCCTCTAAGTACAAAAAAAAAAAAAGTAGGGACAGATAGTATACTTTGTTTTATGCTGTTTTAAAAAAAAACTTATCAACAAGAAGATAAAACCAGTATTGTTTTATATTTATTTGAAAAATAAAAATATTAACCAATAGAGAACTACTGTATTCCTCTGCACTAACCAACAGGTTATTGGAAGAGCAAGCTATTTTGTTTCTTTTACTAATTAGTGTTTTTGATTACCAAACCTAAGCAATTTTATTTTTTGTTTTTGAAATTTTCTAGTGATATGAATAGCCACATCTCAATCAATCAGTTAGTACAATAAAACATAAAAGCTATAAATCTTCAAAAGGCTTTACACTTACCAAAGATTCCTTGTGAACTCAGAGAATTTTTGTTTTTCACCGAGTCCTTGGATTGTAATATAGCATTGATTCTGTTATAATTAACAGTTTTGGTAATGCCACGAAATCCAGTACCAGGCTTAAATACAGTTCGAGACGATACAGGGGCTTTAAAAAAAAGATTTAAAAAAGTGCTTTATTTAGTTACAATAGGATAAAAATGCAGTAAATTAGCATATGCAATGTAAAATTCAAACATTTTATTTTCAAGCATTTTTTAAATACAAGTAACATAAACTCACAAGTTTTCACAACTCAATGCAGTTTGGACATTTTAATGCCCCCCCCCCCAAAAAAAAAAAAAATTGCTACTAAGTGATACATTTTTGGAAAAATTCTAACAAGTGCATCATGTGAAGCTTAGTGGTTTCTATGTAAGAGACTTAAAATGTGATAATTTAATAAATCTGTTATGCCATAATTTCAGGTAGATAAGCTGCCCCATCGTATACGATGCACATGCAATAATTTACTAACTAAAAATAAACATCATCGGATAAGCCGCTCCATCGTATACGACGCAGAAGAGCGTATCAAAACATGGCGCCCTTCCCCTATATATATATATATATATATATACAGTCGGACCCTAATTTAATGAATTCAATGGGACTGACACTGTTATGCGTTAAATCAGGATTATTTTTAATATCGGAGTGCATAAAAAGTACATAAAAATTGCACTTACCTTTTCTAAAAGTCTTAATAAGCAACTGCACATGCAGCAATAGGTAATATTGAAAAATATTAAAAGCACATTTATTTCATTTAAGATTCCTTAGTTTATGATATTTTATTATACATTCTGTGAAAATAACTTTAATTATTCTGCAGTTGTGCTATAAAGTAGGAAAAACCTTTTCCTCAATCAATGTGGCATGATGAGGCTCTTTTGTATATTATTTGCATTGTATTACATTCACACTCCACAAGTTTTTTTTTTTCCTTTCTTTTTTGAAATCAAAATATTTAAGAATAAATATTTTATTATATTACTACAATAGTGGATTAAATATAATTAAAATAAAAGCAAACTTTGGGAGAAATAAATGCTTAATACAAAATTTTCAAGTAATGAAGCCAACTTTTTCAGGGTAAATATTTTAAAACAGGGGGGAAAACCTTCTAGAAGAAAGTTTAAAAATCAAAATAAATATACAAAAAAAAAATCAAAGCAACTACTTTGATAATTACAATTGAAAACAAAGAAAAGTATTTTTTAAAAGCAATTAATACTTTCAAAAATAAAAACAATACCCCCCAAAAAAATAACCAAAGGTACCAAACTAATTTATACAAAAAAATATAATATGCATCAAATGTAAAACAAAAATCAAGTAGTTACCCTTATTTTGTGGACTTGAGGAGACTGTTCTAGTTTTGCCAAATGTAGTCATTTTTAATACACCTTGATATTGTAATGGAGCACCCTTCTTTTTCTTGGTTTCACCAAGCACTGTAGATGTGGGAACATTATCACTATTTTTATTAGATGCACCTAATCTTTCAAAAACAGATGATGTGCTCTAAGGAAGAAAAACAAAATGACTGTTACAGTGTAGTGTCTTCTTCCCAGGCATTTTTAGGAGGGTGCTCTGCCCTGCTTCTTTGAAAGCAACCTTCCATGCTACCTGCCCTCCTTGCTCCCGAGATAATGAGGTTTTGAGATACGGAGGTTTTTAGAAACTTATTGAAATTTGGAATATAATGATGAAAATTTGAATTTTATACTAAAGACAATACATGCAAAAGATTAAAATTCTGCTGTATTAGTTTTGTTAGGTATTTATTCAACTATTATACCAAGTGTTTTATTGCAAGTTTAAGGAATCATTTTGACAGTCATGAAATTTTAAGCATACCTTTTCCAAACAAAATGAGCTTTTCTTGTTTTTTGGTGCCTGATTTTTTTGGATTCAACTGTATCCACTTGAGGTTAGAAATGGCTGAAAATTCATCATTGTAAAAATCTTCTGCTTTTCTTTGTAGCATTAATCCACTTACTGGAACACCTTGGTCCTTGCACTAACCATTTTAAAACACAGTTGTTCATATCCAGAAAAGCACATTTTCGAATATTATTCGGTTTAATTTGACTGCAACTTTTGCTCCATGGACAATGTTTTTAATTATTGTTGAAAACGTGCTAGTTGGAATACTAAACTTGGCAGCACTTTCATTTTTTTTCATTAATGAATTGCCGTTCAAGAATTCTAGATTTCTCTTTTTTTTTATCTTTTGAAAGAATCTTGAATTTTCTTTTCACGCCTATCATCGGCTTTTAATTTGAATGACCTTTAACCACGAACTTGAAAAACTCACACCACATGTCAAAACTGTCAAGCCCACTCCTCACCTCATTGTCCCATTCTCTGCCCTCTGCTCTGCTTCCGAGAAAGCGTTTGAAACGAATGTCCTTTCGTTGGTCTTCCTAGAAAACAAACCCATACCTGGACGCATTTCGCCCTTTTTTCCACTGCCCTCTCTGCCCTTGAGGACAATGCTACTGTTTCTGTGTTTAAGGAAAGTTGTTAGTTCTTTTGAAGATTACTGGGCTTCGAATCTGAAAATGACAGCATTGCTGGAATTCGAGATAAAGATGTTTTCGGAATTTGTTTTCAAGATAAACATGAAAAATACATTAAATTTTGGCTGCAAATGCAGGGAAATTGAAAAAATTCGAGAACAACAGGTGTTTGAGATAAGCAGGTTTGACTGTAAATGAAAATAAGATTTAAAATATTTTATGCCTTTAGGTCATTGGGGCCTTTTTTATCCCCTTCCTTAAAAATGAAAAAAAATAAAGGATGTTTAAATTATGTTTCTATTGATGATATTAGAATCTTTGTTTCAAATATGACAAAACCTTTCATACTGATAAAAAGCTAAGCTAGACAATGCATTATAAAACAGGTTGCAAAAGCCCTTAAGTTGAAATTTCCAGAAAAAGAGATATTTTATTACAGAAAGGTATATACCATGAGGTACTGGCCATTGAGAAGTCAGGGCTCCTAACACATTTTTAGTTTGTCCCAAGGGAGAAAAGGGTCAGAAATTCAGCAAAAAAGGGAACTGAAAGAAATTTTAAACCTAACTTTTTAAGCTTAAACTGCGGGATGCAGTGATTACAATAATAACCGATTTATATTATACCAATTTTAACCAATCAATCGGCTGACAGCTTATTTTTTTCAAAATTAAAATTACTTTTGCCTAGAACAATGCTGAATGAATACACTTAACTAACAGTGTCAAACTCTAGCTGTTGTGTCCCCAAATTTACAAACTATCATAATAGGGGTATGAAAAACATTTACATATTTTTTATAAAAATGAAATACAATGGATAAAAGTTACAATGGAAAATCCCAAATGAAACTTAAATTCGAAAGAAAAAAAAAAGAGACCCAAGTTTGAAAAACGGACTTTTAGGGACTTGAAAATTAAAAAAGACTTTTAGGCAAAAAAGGGCAGTTTAAGACTCAAGCATTTAAATTTGTACATAAAACAACTTTTAAACTACACAAATTACATAGCTCTAGCTTATAGTTTGAAATTTAAAAACAATTTTAATAGATGAAATTTTTTATATGAAGTTAGGTATTGAAAAGATTCACGTATCTAGGTTTACATTCTATGTATCTTACTTCCAATTGACTTAATAAGAAGTAAGAGTAAATTTAGGGTTTTTTTTTTTTTTTTTTTTTTGACAACCGAGGGGGTGTAAAACCTGTTTCATTAACTGCCTTAAATGAAACAGAAATTAATCGTCTAGTTTCTGCTGTATTGTATTGTATTGTATAGTTTTTGATGATGGATTAGAGCTAATTTTAAATAAAAGCCCAAATACTGAATCTGATGGTTTGATCAGAGTTGAAAAAAATAGCAAGTCTAAAATAGTGATTCCAGAAAAAAAAAAAAATTTAAGCAACATATTTTTGATTGGGTTGCGTGGTAGGTAAGAGACTGTAAAGGTTAAGAAACTGGCACTTTTTCAAAGAACATCAATTCCAAATGGGTCAATGAAAAAGGAGGCTTTTCATTGTGTAAAGCTGTTGATTTAAACTGAGGCAGGCAATAAATGTTTAATAAAATGTATGACCTATTTCAAAAATTTTGATGTATTACTATTAACACTAGAATTACAAAAGAGGTCATTTTAACCCCAAGTATAAACTTTTTTTGCTAACTTCTCTTCTATATTTTTACTAAATTTTTAATCCTTTCTTGACTTTTCCTAAATCATTGTGGTGTATGATACTATATAGATTCAAAGAATTTTTTTTTTTTTTTTTTGAGCCCCAATCGGAAGGTTATACCTAGAATTACGTGGGGTGTCATTTTGACCCCTTTGAAAAAAAGAAAATGCTTCTTTAAGTTTTTTTTTTTTTCAACTAAGCAACAAAGAAAAAATAATAAAAGGGTGTCTGCATAACATCACACCTGCCTGTCACATGATTCATAATACTGGGTTTTTGATAAAATAGTTTATTTTATTTACGTGACTTTTTGTTTTTGTAAAAGCATATTATTGTCTCGTGAAAGAGGGCTAAGGCAAGACAGAATTGTAAAAATGCTACAAGAACTAGACTCTCTAGATCAAATGGGAAGAAAATACGCTCTGAAACTCCCTCATGCCTCTGGCTAGTATATTATATATCTTCCACAATATTTTGGACTGAGCAGCTATAAATGCATGAATTTTGTTCAGGACATGTACAAAGGAAAGTATCAGCCGAAGGATTTTTCAATTACGTTTAGCAGAAGGAGAACCCAGAGAGGAACGCATACCAAGTATAAACAAACTTTTTCTAGCTGTAAGTAAATTTATGTAAGTGCAAGATTCAGTGGAGTAAAAAAAAAGAAAGAAATG
Organism: Uloborus diversus; assembly: GCF_026930045.1. Classification (NCBI taxonomy): domain Eukaryota; kingdom Metazoa; phylum Arthropoda; class Arachnida; order Araneae; family Uloboridae; genus Uloborus; species Uloborus diversus. Next base: position 80,791,930 of record NC_072732.1, on the reverse strand, counting down.
TCAAATAAAGGAACGCAAGAGTTAAAATAAAAAAAAAAACTTAACTGTGCCAATCTAAGATATCTGTATGTTGATTTTGTGCATAGAAAATTAGTTTAGCTTGTGCAAAAAATGCTGCACAGACAAATAACCTTGTAAGTACAATTATTTGTTATTTTCACTTTTAGTAAAAAAAAAAAAAAAAAACATTCATCTGCTTAAATATTTGTATTCAAAACTGTTTTCTGCAAAATTTGATAAATCATTCACTTAATTTATTGTAAATTTCTAAAATGTTCTTAATGAAAATGAAACAATGCTAGACATTTCAATCTCTCACTTAAAAAAATATTTTTTAAATACTTCATTATATAAATTTAAAACTTCTCTACCCTAAAAAAAATAGTAATTATTATAAATTAGTTTATTTTAGCTTCATTTTCAAAAAATATGTGACATTATGTAGGAAACTACGCCGATTTCTTTAGCTGCGGTCAAAATGACCCCCCAATGCCGAATTCTAGTGTTAACTTCAAAACTGAATGTGGCAGACATTTTATTTGTATATATTTGCCATTATGTCACCCCAAATGTTTCGCTTATATATAATAGAGGCCACTTGATAAGTGAAGGAATGAGAAAAATATATAAGGCATTGAAAATTATACAAAGATCAATACAAGTGTGGCACCAACTCAAAATGGATGTGTACAAAGACCAAAAGTCAGATTGATAAATTAGTAAATCCTGAGCATTGGAATAAAAACTTCTTTCATACTATTACTTCAGAGAACGTCAAACTATCAGGTAAAAGGATTCAGCTCTGCAAAATTAGTTTTTGGGAGTGAGTTTAAATTTAGCTGACAACTTTTTTCCATTAACCTTTTGGTAATCCATCAGAAATGTTTTGGACACTAGACATTATCACAATTTTCTCCTAAATTACTTACAATTTTTTATTTCTCACCAGAGAATTTACTTTAATAATAATTTAAGGCTAACTATTGACACCTTTCAAAGTATTTGCTCAAAACTTTTTATTATTCCTTTTCATTATTATTATTACTACAGGTCAATGCTTGCACTTAAATTTTTCTTAAATTCTAACCACAATTATTTAATTTTGAAATACTGGTTCAAGTTTATCAGCTTCAATTTTTGAAGAAATTTATCACCATATATGCTACTACAATAGTCCAAAATTGAATGATTCAGTGAAAATATTATTTAACTAAGACTTAAGTTTTACGAACAAAGATCATTGTTTTGAATAAAATCTATACAAAGTTAAAAATATTTCCTATTTTCTAACTTTAAACTTTCAATAAATATTTATAATCTTCTTTACATTCACAAACAGGAACATTATCAAATACCTTTGTAGTAGTATCTGTAGAACTACTGACAGCACTATCACCAAGTCGTGCAAATACTGATTTTTTACCTGTAAAAAATCACTAGCATCATTATAAGTTACAACTTGAAAACATAACAGAAATATCAAAGCTTCGTGAATTCGGGATAGCTGTTAAAAACCATTCAGTAAGAATTAACACAAGAGTAAAAAGCAGCATGCATTTTGAAAATAATACAAAACATGATTAATTACTTAAACATTCAGGTAAATATTTTTGTCACTTGGAGCAGTGGTGCTCAATCTATGGACTGTTTTAAAGCAACTGTATATCTAATTTAATAATTTGACGAAAAGTTTTAAATTCCAAAGAAACTAATAGTTTTTTTCCTTGAAAAGGTGTGTACGCAATTCATACAAAGAAAAATGGTCATTTCACATCACAGCTGGCATCAATTTTTTTTTATTCAATGGACTTCCATTAAATTTTTAGCACGAGCATTGCTGTGCGGGTAGTATTAGTATAGGATGTTTCCGATATTTTTGAAAATATGATATTTTCGAACCTTGAGAAGGGATGACTCCCTTTAAGATTTGCATATGTAGGGGATCATAAATTTTGGGGAGGGAAAAAAGGTAGCAAAATTGTTCACCTTTCAATTTTTTGTCTTTCACAATTCAAAATTTTGAGTCTGATATCCTGCTTTGTATCCCACAGCTTAACTAAATTTCTAACCGTTGCTTAGTTTTATTCCACTAGATTGCAAAAGTTAATAGGTGTTCTAAAGTTCTCATGCATTCAGTACCAAGGCCGTATCCAGAATTTTTTTTCGAGAAGGGCCCATTTTCGCTTTTCGCACATTGCCCTAGCACACATGTTTTTTTGTCCCATTTTTTAATGTTCCCCTCTTTTTTAATTTTTATTTTAATTTTTAACTATTTTAAATTCTCCTTGTAGTGAGAAGGTTAACAGGAGAGTGGCCCTCTAAATGTGGTATAGAATATTCATAATTTCATGGGGTCCAGAGGAGAAAATAGTTTCTTGAAAAATAGATGCAAAAATCTATATTTTGAGGCCTTATATGGTGGTAATTGAGACTACAAAAATATAAAGAAAAATAGGCAAACAAAACCTTTTAAAAGTTAAGCACACAACAATAGTTGAGTTCACAAAAATTTATCTTGAAATATATGCTGCAAATACGCGAAAATCATGATTTTTGCATTTTTTACGTATGATGTATCAAGGAGCTGAATTAGGCACATCTTGGTAATCAGACATAAGCCTAATCGGAAACTAGTGGCCAGGCTGGGCCCACTGTAAGTTTTATAAGAGTTTGGGGGGGGAGGAGAGGAAGTCTACCAAACTGGCCAGAGGAGTTTCCTGGACAGCCCTGAATTGAATTGGGAAAGAGAACAGGAAGTCCTAATAAGTGTCTAAATTTCAAGTATGCTTTACAGCTTATGAGAACTGGAATTGCTTATCCTCTATTTCTTCAAATTTTCACTCGTTTAATAGTTGCACAATTAAGAATGAAAAAACTTTGTTATTTTCCTTTCAGGAATAAAAAAGTGAAAAAAAAAAAAAAAAACCTTTTTATGTTGCAAAACATTTCCGATTGGTGGGGGGGGGGGGGGCTTCTGGATACGGCCTTGTTCAGTACGTGTTGGCTTGTCTGAAGCAGAAGGGTTTAGCATGAGTTCAAAAATTCAGTCCAGTGAAAATCAGCAAGAAGCTAAAATGTAGTAATGCTCAAGAGTTTTCACACCTTTTTATTTTTATCTTTTTACCCCATTCTTTTCTCTTTTTATCATTTGTTTTAAAACAGGTGGTGTTACAAAACCCAGCATTCTGGCCTTTATCCTCCCTCATTTTTTCCTCCACAGCAAAGTTCAATATTATATAGTTAATATTATATAGCTATGCTAGCTTCAGTTTTTGTTCATGAATATCTGCCCCCATGTTTGATAAGACACTGCAAAGTAAGAACACTTTCACTGAAACACTTTAGCAAAAAAAAAAAAAAGTGGCTCGTCTTTATTTTTCCAGTTTGGATTAATCATTTACATTTTTTCATTGCGATCATAATCTAAACCCTGGACTATTTTCAAGAAGGGGGATCTGCGAAATTTTGGCATTAAATACCACCATTATTTAATTATTGTACAGGGTATGATTTTTTTCTTCATTAGTTATGGACTAACATTTTTAATTTCGTATACATAGAAATATTTTTTTCAATTTATAAAAATGAGTAACAAAGAAATGGCTTTCAATCAAATAGTGCTTTATGTTTGTGACTAGATTATGTAGTATGCTAGGCACATATTGTAAAACCACTTATTTTGGCAATACTTTAGTTTTTGCAAGCTCATTGTGATCATGAAAATTTAAGCCCCATGAAATATTTTTCAACTTTTAGTTCTGTTTAGACAAAATTCGCGAAACTTTCTGCTCTTCCTCTATTTCATTTTTGCGAAAATTATGCCTCCCAAAAATAAGTGCTTTTACAGCATCATAAGAAAATTTAAATAACAAATCAACTCACCAAGAGATTGTTGCTGCTGTTGTTTTAAAAGTTTCCGAGTTTTTTCCGTAATTCCCAGTGGCATCTTAATTTTGTATGCACCCTCTTCTTCCGGAGGAACACGTCGAATTTTTTTGGGTGCAGGATTATCTTCTGCAGGTCTCTTTAAACTAATCACAGTTGATTTTTTAGGAATTTCTATAATAAAGAAAAAATATGATGATGATGCATAAATTTCAGAAAACAGCAAAAAGAACAAAACATTTGAAAGTAAACATAAGACTAATTTTGTAAACAGAAAAAAAAAAGTGCATGTAATCCTATTTTGCACTGAAAAAACTAAAATATTCAGATAAGCTTTAAGAAAACAAAAAGATACTGATATGAACTGATAACTGCCCCCTTTTTGAAGTCCATCAAAAATTAATGATGCATAATATTTCTGAAGGTATACAATACATAAATGTTATTTTCAGGGATCACACTAGGGAAAAAAGAAAGGTAAAACTTCCACCCTGAACAAAATTTTAAGCAGGATTTTTTTTTTTTTTTTTTTTTTTGGCAGGTTAGTTTATTGCTGCTTGAGCATTTTAGATAAATATTTATTTGAACAATATATATATATATGCATATTGGGTAGCACAAAATGCTGGCAACAGAAATAGCAAGTTGTACAGTAGCAAACTACCAACCGAATCAGCATTAAAATCTCTTTCAACATCTTCTTCCTTTAACGAATTATTTCCTTACTAGCACTCTCAATTGACCTAAAAAAAAGGCGCTCAATGCTTCAAAAAAAAAACTGAAATTAGCAATCTTGAAAACAAATGCATTTTGGTGAAGCTTCAACATTAAATGGATCTAAAAATACACTTGTGTTTTGCAACTTGGAGGAGAACATAAGCTCAATAATGCTTGAGCATTCAGTAAAGCAAAAGAAAAAGCACTATTTTTGATCTTTGCTTCCTGTTTCTTTGTATCTTCATTCGTAGATTTTTCGGTTTACTGAAAACAAAGAGATGGCAGTTGAAAATTAATATCAGCCATTCTATTCATGCTGGCTGTCTTTACAAAACATGTGAAAGGTAGGAAATTTTGAGATTGGAAATTTCGCAAACCTTTTAATGTATGCTGAAATAGGTGGACAGCAGGAGCAGCGTGCAAAAGGACTTTTACTGAGTGAGATTTTACAACAAACTGCGGGAATAGTGCAATCACATGCTCTACAGTGAAAATGTGTGTTAAAAGAATTTTTTTGCAACAAATTATTGATGATTCCTCATCATTCTCTAAACATAAGTTCTCACTGAGGATTCTTTTCAAGAAACTTAAGATGGGTGATATTTAGAGAACAGTATTAGTTAAGTTTACTTTGCTTAGAGCAATTTTTGAGCTTTAAAAAAAAAAGAAAAGAAAAGATGAGTCAAAATGAAAATATTTTAAGATTTTTAAGTCAATATTCTAAAACAAATTAAGAAAAATCTGAAATTTAGACAAAAATCTCATCTCTGCAATTTGTCGTGAGGAAAAAAATCCAGTTTTTTTTCCATTAACTAAAAATTTATCAAATTAAAAACATGTATACTACTTATCTGGCCTGTGATGACATCTGGCTGTGAAACCTGGATTTAGACACAGAGCTTTCAGTAACTTAAAAATTTCCTAATATATAAATAATGAGAAAGATATATGGCACCAATCCAGTTAACTAATGACTAATAAGTAGAAATAGGGAAGGATAAATTCTGGCATTTTCTCGCATAACGGTTATCATAACTAGCCACATTGACAGACATAAGGATAGTCAAGTGGCAAAACTACTATACTGAAGACTTTTATCAGATGTTTTAACATCTAAAAGCCCACTCTTTTGCACTAAGAAAGGAGATGCTTGAATTCCTGAGGCATGTGTCTGAAATTGTCTGCAAATTTATGCGATATGACCAAGGGCAGATCCAGAAAGTTTTCAAGGAGGGAGCGGTTGTTTTTTTAACTGACCACTTACTACGTATCTAATTTATACATGCTCAGGGGGGGGGGCTTCCTAAGTATTTTCATGTGAAACAGCTGTGAAATGTAGAGATTTAACTAAAGATGTCCCCACAATTATTCCTTTTCTTTTCTGTTGAAAGCAGTAATCTTAAATTGTGTTTTAGATTATGAAATTCAAAACAATCCCAGGGGAAAGTTTCAAAAGTCTAATCATCACTGAAGGTCATTTAAAATTACACATTTTGAAACTTCAATTTCAAAAAATTACCAGAGGATAGTCACTGAACCCATTTCTTCCTTTAGCAGTACCCAAGATGTCTACAATCCTGTCTTTAAGAATTAAATTTTGCAAAATGCCCGAAGGAATGCCTTCCAAACTTCTTTTCCTAACATAGCCAAAGATCGTTTAAAAATTGCCTATTTTAAACTTCAATTTCGAAAATGTTCCTTAAAGGAGATTTGAACCCTTTTCCTTTTCTTTACATCATCAAAGAAAGCCTACACTTGCATTTCAAGACTTCAATTCAGAAAAACTGCTGGTGTAGGGTCGCTCAAAGGGTGGGGCGTTCGCTCCCATCGTCTTACCCTTGTATCCATCTGTGGATTTGATGGTTACATTTTCTTTTATAATGTAATATTTTGATTCTTCATTCGAACCTGCATTGTAATAAGTTAGTAAATTATACTACAGTCAGTGTACTAGTAGGAAATGATTTATCAAAATTAAACCAGCAAATAATTTTGAATTGACAGTCATCATCATAATCTGAAAGCCCAATTTTTATGTATTTTTGAAATTTAAGGAATATAAATTTATGCTTTATTGAAATTTTTAAAAAAGTGCAAACTTAAAAAATAAATAAAATTTTAATTTATAAAAGTTGATTGCTTTGTTTTTTAAAACTCATGATTTTTATCATCCAAGGTCATTGGGGAAAAAAAGATAAATAATCTTTTTTTCCCCAATGGGGCTGCTTATTTTACATTGCATAAATTAAGCAAATAATATATTTCTATTCAGAAATAAATTTAGTAATAAAAAGAACAATGAGACATAATGATTTGTCTTTAAAAAATAAGTGTTAGTTAAATACTTTGATCATTTCTAGACAGGAGCAATCTTTTAGGAGAAGCTGGGGTAGGTCTGGTATAGTGCCCAACCATACGTTCAGCAACTGAAAAACAAGACATTTTTTAATATATTTGAAAGAAAATGAGGGTTGCATGATGTTGGAGAAAAAAATTAATTCAATGCTTTTTGTAATTTATGATGGATCATACAAACAAATAAATAAATAAATAAAATTTAAAATGTAAAGAAAAGTTAACTCATATTTTAAAACTTGTGACTTTTATCATGCATGGTCATTATTTAGGGCTACAGTTTTTTCTTCCAATGGAACTGCATATTTTATATAAAGTATCATATAAAGTAATAAAAATAAAGTATAGATTATATAAAATAAAAAAGAACAACTTTGAGGCATAACTTTTTTTTCTTTTAAAGAGTAGCATAATTTAAATACTTTGATCATTCCTGGACAGAGACAACCTGTTTGGAGAAGCTTTGCTAGGTCTGGTATAGTGCCCAACCATGCGTTCTGCAACTGAAAAACAAGTCATTTTTAACTTTTCAAATGATAAACAAAATAATAATAATAATAACAATTAAGTCACTGGGACGAAAATATAAACCTGCACTTTTGTTCAGACTTGATGTTGTTATTCCAATTGCTCTTTCTTTGGCTAACTAGAATATACAAATGCAGAGAAGTATTTTAGCATCACCATTTTAGGAATCATTACTCTTAAAAAAATAGTACTGTATTTATTAAAGAGAAACAAAGAATCACAAGTACCTGTGTATGAAATTCTTTTGCATATCTCAAAATTGCAATTACATCACCCATGATTTTTATTCCCATGTCATACAAATATTCCTTTGATAAATCCATCAACATGTTTAGCTGTATACGATTGTCAGAGAAAATGAGTGCATAATTTGCTGCAACATTTGGAGGAAGACCGGCTCTAGTGAAGAATGTGATCCATTGAGAAGTATCTAGCAGGAAAATAAGAAATGAGAAACTGAAACTACATACTTTGGAAAATTTTTAATGATGGAAGTTAAACAATAAATTTGAACTTGATTACATCAATACATTGCCAAAACTTTTTTTTTTATCAATATCAATTGAGATGATGAATAGTCAGCTCTCAATAACTCGAATATTTCTTTACATCCAAGTTTTCATTGGGTTCCAACTCTTAAGAAGGTTGAGGGAACAGGCAGGGCCGGATCTAGGGGGTAGCAAGTCGAGGCACTTGCCCTGGGTGGCGAATTCACCCTATTTGCTTTTTTTAAACATGAAATTAGTTAGAAGAAAATCTTGAAGAAGATAGGTAAGGTCGGCATTTTCAAGTTTTTCCCCTGATTTGGAAAAATTATAGATCCAGCACTGGGAACAGGTCCATTATTTTGAAGTTTTCCAGGGGGGCAAAGGGTATGAATTTAGCGCATTTTATAGGAAAAAACATCAAAATACAAGCAAAAATGCATAATTACATTTTGTTTTGAAAACCCAGAGGGGGTCAATTGACTCCTCTCTCCAGATGACAGGCCCGTGAGGGAACCTCCCGTAACTTGAAGGTTTTAGCGGGTCCTTTGGCACTTTGAGTTATTAAGAGTTGACGGTTCTTGACTACTGGAATGTTGCTAGTTATATGAAATTTTAAGTCTAATTTCATTCAGAAACTCAAGGCAGAAAAATTATCTATGACAGTCTATTTGAACAATTGAAGAAAAACAAAAATATTTGGATGGTATAAAAAAAAAAAAAAAAAAACATGGGTCATTCCACAGTGCATTCCCATTACAATTTGACTTTATTTTTTACTACAAATTTGGCAGTGTTGAAATCAAATTTTGTTTCTACTGAAATTGATCTGAAATATGATATGATACTATAAACTGCCCCATACTTGTTTTCAGACATTAGGATTTTTTTTTTGTATAAAATTGAGAGGAATAAAGAAATGTGACTGATTTTGCACAGAGGAGGCATTAAGAAAAGAGACATGGTAAATTTGAATTTCAAGCTTGTTTGTATATAATGAATTAAATTGCTAAAATATTTTTTTAAATGAAATTATTTAACAAGATCTATAAGGGAAAAGGAAAAATGTAACAAAAATTAAAAAATTATTGCCAAAAAGAAGTTATTGTTAGCTTTTTTTTGCAACAATTAAAAGCAATAACTTAAATCAAGGTGAATTGATGCCGGAACGCAATTTTGGAACAGCTTTTCTGGAAAACTTAAGTTTTTGTTTCACATAAAATTGGTCATGACCAGGGCTGTAGACAGAGTGAGGACCGTCGGGACAAATCCATCCCTAAAATTTTTAACCTCTCTCCAAAAAATAAAGAAACGAAGACTATCTGATCAAAATTCTTCCCCCTACTCCTCCTCACTTGACCTTTCCAGTCAGACCCTTTCTCCTTCTCCTCCTTCCATACCCACATACATTTAAAAACAAAAACAAATTTAAAAGCCTCCTAACTTTTTTACTTTTCATCAATCTTACTTTTCATCATCTTTACTCCTAACTTTTCATCACAGAATGTTAATGACTTTTATTACGAATTACATCTTAAACACATTCTTTGAAATATACTCAGGGGTCTGGCCAGAGCAAATTTGGGTCCGTTAACGGACCCTTCACAAAAATCCGATCAACCAAAACGGTCCTTTCACAAAAATCCGATCAACCAAAACGGACCCTTCACAAAATTCTGGTAAACAAAAACGGATCTTTCACAAATTGTTTATTGAAAGAGCAAATCTCAAATTAAAATAATACAGCATATTTAAAGTTAAATTAGAGGAATCAACTTATACAAAATCAGCTAATTTTGCAAAAGAAAAAAAAATTGGCACTCTTGTGATGCTCCTGCAAGCCATAAATAATTACTACCGCCAAATAAATATAATGCCTGTTGTTGGTTTCTTTGAAAGAAATTAACAGCTGAAAGTCAGTTTGGTTTACAACAACACCGCTGCATAAAACAAACAAGCAAAATTATAAACTTCTTTGGAAAAGCGTCAACATTCTCTGAATAGGCGTAGTAAGCACTTTTCTCCCCAATCATGATTAAATCATCAATAATATACAGCGAAATGAATTTAGAACTGCAAAGGATAGTATGGGTGGGGCGGATGTGATCGCTTCAGATAGAGTTACAAAATTCAAAGCACGAAACCCTGTGAAAAATCCTGGACAGACCCCTGATACTTCAACAAGAGACTTAAAAGATTTACATGATAAAAACTACCATTTTTAATCCAATCACATTTTTTATTAAATGCTTGACCTTGTGATTTTAATAAATTAATGCTAGTTAGTGCCTTTGTAGCCTTTAAGATTTTTATTTTTTTGAGATGGCAATTGTAGATTACTTTTCAATTGAGACTATTTTCACTTACTTGCCCGAAAGTTATTCTAAAAGCCCCCGTTGCATGCATTTGTAATTGTGAACATGTAACAAACACTGTATCATGGTTTTTTGACCGTATAAGTGCAGACAGTGATTTCATTTTGTTGAGACGAAATACATTACTAAATTATCGAACTAATTAATTAAAATAGTTATACTAATTTTGAAATTAAATTTCAGTTAAATTTTTGCAAACAACATAATGAACATATAATTTTTAAATGCTATTTTCCCCATTACATATCTGCAGTCTTGCATAATATAGACGAACGCGCGAACGGCGTTCGCAGAAAATTTTTAGCTCTGCAGAAATTTTTTTTCAAACTGCTAACGTTGATTTAATTTTTTTTTAATGGAATTTTTAAGAAAATCCCAAAGTTTATTTCTGTTAAAGTCTTTCTCCAAAAGCCTTTTGAAGCACATGTGTAAAAAAAATAATGGTTTCGGCAGTCTTCTTCAGTTAGTGAAAAATAAGAACTAACTATATGTTATTGTAAAAAAAATAAATGATTTAAAGCATTTTTTTTTTTTTTTTGTTTCTTTCATATTTGAATACAAATTAAATTTTTTATTCAAGGATGAGTCAGGCAAAATAATTATTTGCAGAAAATTTTCCAGTTAGGATTTGTGTTTGCAGAAAGCTTTTCATTTTATCTAAGTCTGCATATCTGGAAACTCTTTTGTTTCCGACCATGTCCCTTCCTGAAAAAACATCCTGGTTACGGCCTTGATCGTGACTCAGAGCGTGTTTCGGCGTTGGAACATTTACGAATGCACCGCTGACACGACAGATTCTGATAGTAGCAGAAAGTTAAATTCAAAAAGTCTCACTAAAAAATAAAACAGAAGGGGCATTTATATATGATTAGATGCAACCTAATTAGAAAGAGAAATAGCATCTCTTAGGGAACACTTTTCATTAATAAAAACAGAACAGACATTTAGAAATCATTTGAAGACATTAGCATCCGCTTTAAATATGAATCTAAACACAACAGAAAATAATTCAGAGCGATTTTTTCTCAATACATTACCGAAAACTTGTGACATCTTAGTAACTGAGTACCAAATTCGTATTTAAAATTAAACCTCAAAAATTTTCAATCTTCTATCTCTTGCGAAGCAACTGATGCGTTAAAAAAAATCTTTGAAACAAAATTTTATTTAAAGTAAACAAATACAATTCAGTCCATTGCAAAAAAAAAAAAAGTTTACGATGAGCTAAGCAGTTCACTTCATTTCAAGAGTGCTATCTTAATAATAGCTGAAAAACTTTCAGCATGCCGTTACTGTAATTTCTCAATAAGTTTCAGCAGTCACATAGTTAATTTAATAAACTAAGCTTTTGCATTACCCCATCTTTTTGGAATACGAAGCTAATCGTCATATAACACGTTAAGAGGAGGGCTCCAGAATGTACATCTTTCTCATTAGCGCGCTGGAACTATCTCGCCAAATGTAATGTAATAAGTAGTAAACAATGTAAACAATTCGCGGATCTGACACTGAAGATCTGATTACAGATGTTTATACATGATATGTGCAGTTTATTAGGTGATCACATTTTCTGCAAGAACCATTTTAAATGTAAATTTCAAGAAAAAAAATGTCCGTATTGCTCAAAATACCTTTCAAAACATTTCTGATTGTTACATCTTTACTTCCACTGACAGCGTTTTTCTTTTGCGTACTATGGTCTCTTATGTTTAATTTTGAAGACTCTACCAGCACTCACTGCCTAGTGCGTAACTATTTACCATCCATAAGCAATGCTGTTGGCGGATATTCTCCACAGAAATATATATGGCGTATGAGTATAGCATTGCACAGCACTCCCCGATTTTTAATAGCGTTGATGTACTATAATAACTTTCATTATGCATCTTCAAGAGAAATATATAGTTATTTGCATACATTAACTTTTCTTCTGTTAATATTTCAATGCACTGAAATATTTAGTCTGATGGGTTTAACTTATATATCATCTTCAGAAGATTTTCCAAAGCATCAGAAATTATTTGTTTCTTTTGTAATATCAGCTCTTTTATCAATGATGATATTATACATACTATTGAAGCATAATATTTCTGCACAACATTCAAGATGTGATAGAAAGTCAATGAGATTCAAATTTACATTGCTAACTGTAAATTTTGTAACCTTTTGCTTGTCTGTATACTTTTATCTGAGACATAACTGGTATTGTGAACCTGGTTTATACACTCTCTTTGCTTTGTCAGAATATCTTGTTGTTTTGTCTAACATAGGTTATCATGTTACTTCTATTTGGGATTTTCCTAGTCAATCTATAATTGTTACCTCGTAGAAAATGTTATGGTGAAATTGACATCCTAAATCCAAGAATCACTTACAAATTACACATTAAAGGCTATTTGGAGGAGTCTAGTAGAATTTCTTAAGTTTTTTGCATATTATGCTATGATTTTTCATGGTGGTTACAGTTTTAAGTAATTGAAAATTTAATATATGTCACCAACCCGGTAGCAGAAATTGTGAGATGCGAGACGTATGTCGCAGATTTTTCAACAGCCTGCAGATAATTTTACCAAAGAACAAAAAGAAAGAATGAAAAAATAAATAAATAATAAGAAAAAAATAATAAATACAATTTAGCAATGATTGTTTAGAGATCGTTGTTTGACTCGAAAGGCGATGGATGCTTCAGCATTTCAGCTAGAAACATAGTCGCCATACTTAGTCATTCACAAGGATCAAAGTAGATAAGATGCTAAAGTGCCTAAGTTTTCAAACACAAAGCAGAATTGGATGTTTCATTTAACTGCAAACTAATGAAAATAACTTGAAACGTGCAGAAAATCTTTTTTTTTTTTTTTTTTTTTTTAAATAATTTTCTTGAGAAATGAAAAATTTTAGATTTAAAATTTCACCTTATCCTCATTGCTTTGAATGCAAAAGTGTTAAAAGCTTTCCAACAAAAGAGTAGTCTCATAAGAATTTTTATTTTTAAATTATTTTTTGCAACAAATTCAGAAATTAATATATTACAAGAAATACACCGCCAGCTCAGTCAATTCTAGCCGAGGATTGCAGTTTCGTGCTTATTAGCAATCATCAGCTAGGTATAGGAGTGACTGAGCTGGAGGTGGACCACCTCCAGCTCAGTCACTCCTATGCCGGGCTGATGAGTGCTAATAAGCACAAAACTGCGGTCCTCGGCTGGAATTGACTGAGCTGGCGGTGTATTTCTGCCTTAGCCCTGGCTATAGGGCGGTACATTACTGAATATTAATATATTAGTTTTTGGTGTAGTCACCATGTTTGGTCATTCCCAAGATGTTGGTGCGCAAGACTTTTTCAACGCCTACGTTTTCATAAATGGAATTGGATGTTTATTGCAATGCAAACTGTTGAAAATTATGCACAATGTGCCATTTTTTTTGTATAGATCTTAATTAGTCTTGAAAAATTTCATCTTTAGAATATTAACTTATTTTTATTGCTTTAGTGGCTAATGTGCTAAAAACTGACTAATTCATCTTAATTGTAGATTTTTAAAGATTTTGGATTTATTTCTACTTTTCTGTAACAACTTCAAAAATCTATTTATAATCATGAATTTTTCGCGTAGGCTCCATGTTTGGTATTTGCAAGACGGAAATAGATGAGACTATTACCTCCCTAAGTTTCCAAAAACAGAATTGGATATTTACCTCAATACAGGTTATTGAAAAAACATAAAATGTACAATAAATCATGTTTTTTTTTTTTTTTTTTTTTTTAATTTATTTTTTTAAATGAAAAATGTGAATTATTATCTGCATAATTGTATTTGATCCTCATTGCCTTGGAAGCTTTGCTATAAACTAAAACATTCATCTAAAATGCTAAATTTCCTGCCAACTTCTCATTTACTAGTTTATTTATTAATTTTTTGAAAAAAATTAAAAAAACTCTCTCTATTTTAACTTATATTTTCCATATTTAAATACATACGTCATAGTGCGCAGAGTTCTATTTATTTTTATGAAAGCAGTGAAAGCTCTGCCCCCCCCCCCCTTTCATACTTTAAAACTCGGCGGCAGTGGTGGCCACTAAGGTTTTCAGGTCTAGTGGCCACTGGCCAGTTGGAATATTTCCGAGTCTTAACCTTCACAACGGACTGGTGTATTTTATGAAAACTTAAAATAAACTAATAATAATGCTGCAAATTATTTTCTAATGAAATTTTGAGAGTTTTTTTTTTTGTCGGGAGTTTGGAAAAGAGAAGAACTGTATTATCTTTAAAGCCTTATTGTGACAGTAAAGGGCTGTTCACTTATCGGCCATCTGTCCCGAGTTTTCCCACCCGAAACAGGTTTTCTTTGCTGGCCAAGCAAGCGGGATCGTGGATGGGACCAGTTTCGAATAGAAGAACCTTGATATCTGACGGCCGTCAAAAGTAGGACAGCATTTCATTGGCTTCCACCAAGCAGCATGCTCTTCTCTCTGGTGGGTGATTTCAGCCACGTGATTCATGTGCGGTGACTGTATGTGAATGCTACTCTGTTTTCGTCGGCAGTCTGTCACGTCAAAAAACGGGATGATCGGCCATAAGTGAATTGTCCTTATCCCAACTGAACAACAATAACTTTTCCTTTTCAATGAGTTTCCAAAGAAGAAATATTCACTTTAAAAACCAGGTGCAGAGTTATTAGAATCAAACTCATTGATAAGTTTAGAAATTGGAGCATCCGTCACTAAATCAATTTATTGGTCTTTTTTCTTTTTTTATAATTTTTTCAATTTTGAATAGGGGAAAACCAGCCCGCCTCTGAATACCCCCATGACCAGAACACCAATGAAAAATAAATGAAGCTCGAGTCATGATCAATTTTATAGTGAGAATTTTTCTAGAAAAACAGCACTGGAACAGTGTTCCAGTACATTCCAGTACTAAATCATTCCTGATATGTACATATGTTTTCTATATGTGTGTGTAAATATAACTATATAGTACCTCCACCTTACATTGTTTATTCTGATGTATCATGCTTTTCCTTCGTTTACCAAAATATAAGAAGTGATTTTTGCATTTAGTTAAGAGATTATTGAAGCAAGAAAAATATTATTTTTGAGGAAAAGTTTCTTACCTCAATGAACAAAATGCAGTGCTTTTAGAAATGGAGCTTTCAACTTTTTTTTACTAAAAAACAACTGAAATGTTTTAATGAAACTGGAATTAATTTTATTGCCGAACAAATAGATACACTAGTTTATTTATTTTCTTTATAAAGCAAATTGTTCTGATATAAAATCAACTACTTTTGTAAGTATAAATATCATTTACACATATGCTAGATGAATCCTTATATTTAACCTTTGTTATAACAAGCTTATAACCTCGCAAGTGCAATATAAAGAGAAGATTTTGCCGGTGCCGGATCTACGATACTTCCAAAGCAGGATAAAAATTTGAAACTGTCTCCCTTACCCATCTTTCAAGTTTTTATACCTAGTTTCAATGGAAAAAAACACATAAATAGGATTAACTTGCCACTCTCAGAAGCTGCTGCCTGAGGCAAAAGCAGCATCTTTTGGTCCCGACTTGCTCCCTCCTAGATCCAGCACTGGCCAAACGCATATAATACCGTGTTCCCAGCCTTGCATGTTTTTACAAACTTCTGCAAAAGCTGTGAGAAAAGTAACTTTACCTTCCTAAATGATGTCCTGCCATAATTCTATTCCTGAATTTAACTTTATTAAAACTTGAATTGCCTAGACCAAGGGTTCTCAACTTTTCTAGACCCCCTTCCCTTTCATGTGTATATCGAATCACTTTCTTAAATTCGTACAGTTTAGAACCAACCAATTTGTAGACTTCAGAAGTTAGAGGATTTTAAAGTCACTCATTGACTGATATTGTGAGAATTATTAAAGCATTATGTTCTAGGTGGCTGGGCCATCTGTACAGATACCTCAATACTTTCCCTATCAAAAAAGTGACTTTTGACTTAAAGAGATTGACATTGAGGAGGACCACCTACTCGATGGTTGGACAATGTTGAAAAGGTCCCCAAATTAATAGCAGTTAACTCATGGAGGCCGTCCCAACTAACAGGAACTGGAGGAGGCTCGAAGGATCATCCTGCTTTGTCTGCAATATGTTGTTGTGCTTTTGAAGCAGAAAGTCTCTGATTTGTTGACCCATTTTGTAATGTTTAATTGCAAAATTATCACCATTATTTTTGAACCCCCCCCCCCCCCTTGCAAAAAATATCACATAAGAAATCTTTGAGCAGTAATAATTTAAAATTCATCCATTAAAGATTAATTACAAGTACCTTTTGCACATGATACAGTTTCTGAAATTTTAAAATGCATGTCCGAGATTTTTATCAAAAAAGTGTTTTTTGAGAAAAAACGCAATTGTGCCAGTTCTGTTCTTTGTGTTTTTATTAAGACTTTTTAAGATGAATATTTCTTTGTCATTTATACATGGAGCAAAAGCTTTAGGCAAAATGGGATAGTTTCCTTTTCTATTTGTTTCATCCAGAGTGAAATAATTCATCTTGGGCCCCTTTGCAGGGCCATGTCTTCGCTATTTTCTCATGGGGCCCCTAGATTTCTTCTGTAGCCCCCATTGAGAATCCATGGCCTAGACTATGATTGCTGCTCAAGGTAGCTAGTAGCTTTTAGTTTGTTAAAAAATCTATGCAAGCAGAAATATAGCTAAGATGATCTTTTGGAAAATAAAAATCCATTTTGCAGGAGTGAAATATACAAAAAACAATGAATGCCATAGTGATCAATTCCACAAAAAAAAAAAAAAAAAAAAAAAATATCTAAGGATAAAATGAAAGATGGCAGGGAAATGAGATTTGTGCAATTTTAATTTTTGGCACTTAGAATGTAAGACATATTTAAATAAAAATGTTTTTTAAAAAACATCCAAATGTAACGTTAAAAAAAATCCACTTGCTTCCCTTCCCTCCCCTTTTTCTTTTTGCTATTTTCATTTGAACTACAAAGCGTGAAAATACCTCTGACTAAATGTTTGAGTCATATTTCTGATTTTCAATGTGAAAAGTCTTCGTAGATATATTAAAAATATGTATGTATATTAGTATGATTTGTAAAGTCAAAAAATGCTTTTTTTTTTAAACAAATTTTTTAAAAATGTTTTGTTTTGAAGATTGTAAAAATTCACGTCCAATGTTGAGCAAAAAAGAATTGGTATTAACCTGTCCAGAAATGTAACATTTTTGAAATTCATTTTCTTCTCACTGTTGTACTTAACATAATAAAATATTATAAATAATACTAAGAATTCATTTCCCTTCTAAAGCTAATTATACAGACTGTCAAGACCTCTATTTTTGCAACCGTTAGTCCTAAATTCATACTTCCAATTGCAAAAATGGTCAAAACAAGGTGCAGAGTTAAGGTATTGAAAATTTATAAAAAAAAAAAAAAAATATTAGGGAAAAAAATAAAATCTAACTTTTTATACAGACTAACTCCTAACTTATATTTAGAGAAATAATCTCCATTAAATAATGATTCTAACACAAAAAATTTGACATTTGCGACCAAAACTCAAGTAATTCAAAAACTTAAAGGATCGTACAGAAGATGATATTGGAAATGATCACCTTTTCAGAAGAATGAGTTTATAGCACTAAAAAACATTTATATTTTTCATTGTTATTGAAAAATAAGTGTAGGTATTATGGTTACCTCAAATATTTCTACCCTCATCTCATCTTTATTTGACTGTTGTTAAATTAACACATGTCTTGTTCAAATGTTTTTTCCCCTTCCATGCAAAATGAATCCAGCCTTTCCCAACTCACTTAGGTTTTATAATCATAATGTGCAAATGCATCAGCCGAGGAAAAATGCTTGTTGAGCTTAATGGAAAGAGAGATATGACAGTTTTGTAAGGGTGAAGAATAAATAAAATTATGAGAATGATTAATTTTGAAAGAAATGTGGAAAAAAAATGATTTAACTTTAAAAAGGTATGACTACTATCCAATAACAACATAACATTACAGAGCTTTGTTTCTACACATGGCTGGAACTCAAAGAGCTTAAAGATTAACAGAATCCATTTAGAACTTTTCAGTCAGGAATAGTGAATAATGGAGATGGAAGCAGATGTCATCTCATTGAAGCTGAGAGTGCCAACAAACTGTTAGATCAAGTGAATTTATCTCAACAGCCAGGAATTGTGAATAACGGAGATGGAGGCAGATGTCATCTCTCAACAAAGTGTTCGCAGCATGGTGTGGTTCGACTCGTGAATTGAAGGCGAAGCTTGGGTATTTAGCAGTAAGTTACCGCCCCTAAGCTAAGGTTAAGGCAGAACTAAATGCAATATACCAGACAGCCCAGTTATGACATCCTGACACTGCAGTTTCGTTCTATCTTCTCAGTCGGGAATAGTGAATAACCAGGAGGCAGATGTTATCTCAATTCGCTTTGCCTTCAATTCACAAGTCGAACCACAACATGCTGCGAACACTCGCTGGTGAGATGAATTCACTTTATATATCAGTTTGTTGGCACGATCAGAGTCAGTATGACATTTGCCTCCAGCTCGGTTATTCACTATTCCCAACAGAGGAGTTCTAATAAGAACAAAACTGCAGTCTCAGGATGTGGTAAACAGGGCATTTGGTATATTGCATTTAGTTTCGCCTTAGCCCTGGATTAGGTGCGGTAACTTACTGCTTATCTATTTATATTTTGAAAATTTTATTTTCTTTTTATGGCATGGTCAAAATTCTTACAACACATGTTCTTTTTATTTGTCTCGTGTCACATGAATGAACTGTGTTTATCCGAAAATATGTAACAACTTAAATTTTCTGCAGCAGTTTTTATGTGTCATTGCATTCCAGTTGTTTTCACTTAAGATAATTTGTTTTTAAACTGCATATACTTAATCAAATCATTTAGTCAGGTTCTTGCTTACAGCCTTAAAGAGGTATGATAAAAACTGATGATCTATTTACTCTTTAAAGAAACATTAAGCCATTGCATAATAACTTTTGAAGAAAATTAATAAGCAAAGTAAACATAACAGAAAAAGTATCTATATAACGAAGAAAAGAAATCCATCTACACAAGAAAGAAATAACATAGGATATAAAAATTATTTTATTATCAAAATTTAGGTATCATTTTACCATCATGGCAGCATAGAGCCAAGTACACTTTTAATTAATGTTTTTATTGTACATGAATATTGGATTTCTCTTTACTGAAAATTCATTGTAAATAACTCAGGAGGAAAATCATAAAGTTAAAGAAAAAAGGTGTTTTTGCTTTTAAAATCAAGGAACAATTATTTGAAGAAATATAAATATCATTTTCCTTTCAGTTTAAATTTTCATACGAATTTAATCCCCAATCCCACTTTAAAAAGATGAAAGAAAATAACTTTAATAATATGTAATAAATTAAATTTAAAAACAAATTACAACTTTTATTTTTAAAATAATATATCTCGTAGTTCAGTTCAATAAAACGATGAAACACATTTGTACAGATAAAATTTATATGTGTCATACATCAATGCCATTTCATACATGTATAACAAACTTTCCACAATAGTGTCCACAAAATTATGAAGATGGTAGTAAATTACAAGAGTACTAAAAATGAACTTTTCAAAACTGTTCAAGCATAATAACTGGGAGAAACTAACAAATCAGTTATCACAGCAAGTTGATCATCAGTAAATTTGAGTTTGTGATCTCGCCAGTTGTCATAATGGGTCCTTCTGAAACTGGAGAGAGTTTTCTTGATCGTAGCCTGTAAAATATGCATGTAATTGTAAAAATAATAAAAATATGCACACATGTTTAATAATATTTTTACATTATATCCATGTCATAAATGAATGTTTTCACATTTTCATTCTTATGTCAAAGAATACAGTGAAACTCCGATTTTATATCCCCAGAATCTACGTTTCTCCTGCATTTACTGTTTTTTTCACCAGGTACCAGTTTTTCTGGTATACTAATAATGTTAATTTAACCCAGATAAAAAGTTTGTTATTTATGAATTTCCCGCATTTTACGTTTTATGTGGGAAGTAAAAAAAAAAGAAAAAAATGTTCTAAAGCATGCAATATGTTTCCTTTCATGCTATTTAAAGGCTGATCCAAGCTCTTGAATGTTACGAAAACAGAAGTGCTACTGCTCCATTCGTAGGCCATCGTACGCCAATGAAGATAAAGAACCACCGAAAGCACAACCAGTCCCTTCTTTCAATACTGAATTAAAGAGCTTACAAATAGTAAAAGATTTTCTTTCTCATAAAGCCCACGAAAAAACTTACAAAATATTTAAATCCTTTAAGACATTGCATTTACTTTGAACTCAATGACTAAAGAAACAACCCAATATTACAGACTATTTTCAACCTTCACAACTAAATGAGTTAAACTAACCTAAAATGGTAGGTACAATAATGTTCTTTTTGTAAAATATAGATAATTTACCTTTTAATAGACTCATCTTTACTACCTTTAGTTTTTCTATTTGATATTTGCTTTTTATGTAGTTCTCGTATTTCACATTTTCCCGTATTTAACGTTTTTTCAACCCAGTCCCTTGATAAACGTAAAATTGGGGTTTCACTGTATTAATGCTTCATTTCGTCACCAGAGATTATAAATTTCTAATATTTCAACTGTTGTTTGTGTTTATTTAATCAAACAATCAACGCAAGACTTCTTTCCTTAATGTGATATATTTTTTAAAAAACGCTTAAATACAAATGTGCTTTGAAGCATTTATTAGGTTTCTCTGGAAACCTTTCTTCAAGTACACAGAGTATAATACATTGGTTTTAGATAAATGATCTAATATTGCTGACATGCCATGACACATCAAAGACAATTTGTATAAGAAACATTTAGTCTGCATCTCTTTTGACAATCAGTGGGATGAATGTTTTTTTTTTTTTTTCAAGTTAATGCGCCTAAGAACAGCAAATACATTTTCTCCATTAAATAAAAATTTACAACATTTCTAGAAATATTCAGAAGTACATATAGTTTAAAGACAGTTGGAGACAGTTAAGATATTTTCAAGCTCAACAAATAAACCCATTCTTTATAGTGATGAATAAAAAAAATGAAACTGCCTCATTCACAAATGGATTATTTTTATCCACAAGATAAAATAGCAGTATTATGTTTTCCTTAACACCCAAAAATTAACATTTTGCGTATTCTTATTAACATTAAAACTGAAAAACTTATAAAGATTTAAGTAGAACTTAGTTGACATTTCATTCTTGAAATTTAAAAAAGAAGATCTGATGCTCGTGTTATACAAATATTTTTAGATGCATTCTTTTATGTTAAAATTTCATATGGAGAACATGATGCTTCAGTGTTGAAGGGCATATTTTCTTCATTAAAATGTTGCATCAGTTGCACTAAGTCTTAGTGAATGAAAAAAAAATATATATTTAAGTTATTTTCAAACATTAAAATAAAATACGTCAATATAAAATATGGATAAAATAGAGTGAACTTACCTCAATTGGCTGTGGATCATGCAAGTGATCAGCCAATAGGACTAAAATATCAGGAAGAAAGTCTGGAACATCATATGGAAAAGCATTTACACATGCACATAAACCTAATATTCCAGCATGCCTTTCTCTAAGTTCATCAGGTTCTATACTTCGAGGGCCATTTTGATATGCTTTATGCCTTTTTAATTTCTTTTGACACTTCACCTTAAAATTATTCTGGAATTTCAAAACAAAACTTTTCATGTATATATCTATAATACATATATAGATTTTGAAGGAAAAAAAAAAGAAACTAGACACATTAGCATAGATAGTGTCAAAATATAAATGTGTGCAAAAACACTGAAACAGGAAAAAAAAAAGAAAAATTTATAACACGATAAAAGTACTAAGCAAACGCACTGAACAGATTACATGCAGTTTATTAAGATAAAAAAGATTCACAAAAAGAAAAAGAAGAATCTAACATTTTGTATCACTTGCTGTGTAATACCTTAACTCTACCCTCATGTGGTTTCTTCCTTCTAATGAACTGCTTCTAACACTTGCGGCCTTTGCAGAACATTCTAGTGTGAGAACAATCTAGACTTCTCTTTCTGCTATTTACTCGTAATAAGAAAAAACTGCATTGCATTTTGGCTTATTGCTATTTGTAATTAGACAAACCAAGACCCGATGTTAAAAGATTACAAAAAAGTAACACAACACTTTTAAATTATTTAGTAAAAATTCCAAATGTGTAGAGAAACCATATAAGACTAAGCCAAAAAGTTATATTCCTATAGTGCTAGTGCTAATAAGCTCAGTAGTATTTTGACTAATAAATTTTACAGTAATAAGTTTCCATTTCAAATATAATTTTTTGTTTTTATTTCTGGGGGTGGGGCATAGAATCCCAGGGAAATTAAAGGCATTGTATTTAGCTCATTATGCTAATCAGTACACGACAAAGGGATTTTTCAACTAAGGTCTGAGCCTCTGCAGGTATCAGATTCGAGAGATGGACAAAGCAAGGGGAGGGAGAGCTCTCACTTTGCCCATCTTTGGAATCTAAAGCAGAAAATAAATATTTCACAGGAAGATAAAATCTACTAAACGAACTTAAGGCTGAAAAATGTAGATTTTTAAATTCATATTAGAGAAATTCCGTGTTTACAATCAGGGCTTTCGTAAATGGTTTCTTGTTGCATTTACAAGTTTTGGCAATGGATTCCTTTTTTACAATTCCCAATAACAATCCATGCTGAAAGGGGAAGGGGGAGTAAATGTTCAATATTTTCGTCAAAAGAAAATTCCAAGAGAAAGAAAGAGCGGGAACTCTCGTTCCTTATTTGAAATGTTACTTCTTTTGCATTGTAATTTTTTTTTTTTTTGTCTGGGAGCAAACAGGGGTGTTGTATTTTTGTAACATTTTCAAGAATGATTAGAGATAGCCATTGAAATTAAATGGGTAATAATTGAAAAAAAAAACCTATTTCGGAATTTTCTGAATAGCAAATACCCAGATTTGGTTTCTACTGCATGCAAATAGTGAAAATTGAATGAGTGATCGAACATTTTGACATATTAATGTGTTGAAAGCACAAGACACAACAAAAATGGCATTCTTAAGGACAAATGGCAATATTTTAGGAGAGTGCAAGACACTTGACATTTTAGAAAGAAATACTTGCATTCAATACACATTGCACTGACATTTTCACAAGCATTTAACACCTAAAAATATATCTACTTATACCTTGATAATATACAGTTATTTTATCCTGAAATTTTTACATAAATAAAAATAAAGTATTTTTAAAAAACATTAAGAACTTACCAAAAATTCTTCTGAGATTTTAAAATATTCACAATGAAGAAACCCACAAAGAGTTTCAGCAGCTGATTCTCTGACCTAAACAAAAAGAAAAACTAATGCAGTCTTTAAAAAAAAAAAAAAAAAAAAGAAAGAAAAAAAAAAGCATTTTAAATATTTACAATCATTTGAGAGCAACTGTAAATTCAGAGCAGTTATAAAGATACAGAGATGGTAGCTGTATAGAGGTGGTTGCTCATAGAAGTTGTACCCAATGTAAGAAAAAATAACAGCAGCAAGAATTTTTCAGAGGATTAAAAAAGCTTATTTAATTGTGCATACAACGGAGTAATAAAAAGATAATGTGGGGTTTAGGTGACATAAGCGGCTTGTGGGGGGGGGGGGGGGGGAGTACTGCCCCTCACTCCCGAAAGTAAAAAGGTTTTATTCCCTCACTTTTCAGAGTTAAAAATTAATAATAGATTGAAAAATGATTTTTTATAGGGTGGATTCATTCATTTCACCAAAGTAATAACTAAAAACTCCAAATAAATGGATGTTAATCATCTTATTTCTTAAGAATGGAGCTTTGAAAAGGGAGTTGTAAGTCTACAGTGATCATCCGTTCCGATTTTCTATGCAATATTTCTTTTTTTCAGAAATTATTTCATCAGCAATATTAAAAGTTGGTAATTTATGACGCAATTTTACAAAAAAAAAAAATCAGCTTCACGTGCCATGCCCCATAAACTCCAATCTTCTTTTGCCCCCCCCCCCCTCCTCCACTTTTTTGATGCACCAGCCGTCTATGTTAGGTGATGAATAGATTTTTACCAAGAGAGTAATACTATATTTTTCAAGTGATTGGTGTCTTGAAAAGAAAATAACTTGATATGAAGAACATAAAAATAAAAAAAGAGTAAACAGTGTCTATGCAGAAACTACCAAAAAGAAAAAAAAAAGATTATACCAAAAAAAAAAAAAATCTATTGATAAAAAGGTTTTAGTTTCTCCATTGAGTGACAATATTAACATAACTTGAATGGCTCAAAATATACCTTTAAAATAGCCAAACGAAATTATTCTTATAGCTCTACTTCAAAAAATAATTCCCAGTAAAACTTGTTTAAAGCAAATCTGCCTTTCAGATT
This sequence comes from Uloborus diversus, assembly GCF_026930045.1. Classification (NCBI taxonomy): domain Eukaryota; kingdom Metazoa; phylum Arthropoda; class Arachnida; order Araneae; family Uloboridae; genus Uloborus; species Uloborus diversus. The sequence goes on along the minus strand of NC_072732.1, from coordinate 80,767,113 downwards.
AAGATTTACCCATCTTTCAAATTTTCACATATGAGTGAAAAAGTTTTTTTGACCTGTTGAAACAAGGTCAAGAACAAGAAATTGTTCAAATTAAAAATAAAATATGGAAAGACAGTCAGCTTGCTGGAAATTTGTTGAGTACAAATGCTGTGTTTGAATCAGATTAGACGAATGTTACTGTGCTGAGGGGCCTACGGCACAATAACATTGTTCCAATCTGATGACAGACAAAAGAGACATTTCTCTCATCTCACAGCACTAATTTAAAATTTTGTTACAGAATATTCATTTCTACCATTTCATTTATTTTTGATTGAGTTATGTATTTACTTTTTTGGCATGTTTTTTTTTTTTTTTTTGAAAAAATAGTTCTGCAATACACACAAACCTGCTTTTACAGAGTCTTTTTTTGCGCAAGTTTTTTTTTAACACGGTATATGAAAATTTCAATCAAATTGGGACTTAATTGACGAAATCATTTATATAACGAGTGAAAAGTAGTATCTTCAAGTGACAATAGGTGCAATCCAATCGGAAGTCACCTGTGACCTCCCCAAAAATTTCCTTATTTGGGAAATTTTGTCTTACTATTTGGCAAAATTATCATCACTTGGTTAATTTTGATTTCGTTTTAAAAACAACTCTTGGTTATTTCGTAAGTTTTTGGGTTATATTCTACGTGAGACTTTTTTTATGCGATCCCTAACCACCGAGGAAAAAAATCTTTTTAACTGCGTCGCAAAAATCACTTTTTATAGCTAGTCCTGAAGCTGCGAACGATTTTTTCTCGTGCAGTTTTTTCTACGCGCTTTCTATCCACCGCATAAAAACAGGTTGGGTGTATATCAAACTAGGCTTTCTCAGAAAGTTTTTTTTTTTTTCAGAGTTCAAAAAATTTCTACAGAAAATTAAATAACAAGTCAAAAGCAGATAGATAGTAGAAGAGTAGAAAGAACTTAAACAAAAAAATTACTCACCTCAATTCTTTCATCTTGTAAAAGAGTTAAAAGCATTTCATGAATAGTTGCTGTCCATTTATCATTGCACATTATGCTGAATAGATTTGAAAATACCATTTGTTGAAGATATGCAGCTGCAGCAGCTCTGGAGTGCCATGAGTTATTAGATACAATCTTAAGTAAACAAAATTTAAAATAATCAATAATGCAAGTAAATAATGTATTAAAACAATTTTACCTTTTAACTGCTGAAAATTTAAGATACTTAAAATTGCGAGTGAAATTAGTTATTCAGTAAAGAAAAATTATCCTACACTACATAAATCAAATCATTGGAGAATTGTTAACAGTAATTTGAAAAAAAAAAAAAAAAACTTTAAATCATTTTATGGCTTTTGGAAAACAGTTCAAAATTGTTACATGAAATAAATAATATATGTAACCAAGTAACGTTTAAAACATACAAATGCAGATTAAAATTTATGTTTGCAACAATCCAACCAAACAATGTAGTTTATAGAAAAAACTTTCCATTATTTTTAATACTTTATCATTTTTTCATAAAAATTGAATACATAATAAAAAAGAAGTAGTAAAAAACAGGGTCGCAGATATATATCATGATATATATCACAATATATATCCAATATTTATTTTGAAAATATCATGGTATTTTGATATTTTTGATACTTATTTTTTCACTATGGTATTTTCAATATAAAATTATATTGATCATAGTAGTATTGTTCATTTATCATTAAAAGTAACCAAAAAGTTTTGCACTATATTGTTATGATGTATAATGCATCATTAATACAGCAAACTAGTCTAAATATTCTTTTTTTTATTTTACATTCATTATTATTATTAGTAATGTAACAATTTTAAATCATATTAAAAGTGCCTAGTTAAATTAATATTAAACGTTGGCCAGAAAAAAAAGAAAAGGTCTTATGACTGTGCACCAAAAAATGCATTTTTTTTTTATTTCTGAATCATATAACTGTAAAAGTAGCTAACAGAAGAAAAATGAGTAAAACAGCTAATGCTAAATGAACTTGATCAAAATTGACAAAAATGTAAAATGAAATATTGGACCTAAATAATGAGAGAAACCTTAATTTTATGTCTACATACTGTAGTAAAAAAAAAAAAATGAAGAGTGATTTTAGGATGCGTTTCCTATTTTGAAGTCTTTAGTTTGTGCTGATTGAAAATGTCGGATATATATATCAAAATATCGGATATTTTCGATGTTTTTGAAAATATCATGATATTTTTGAACCCTGGTAAAAAACAAATTAATAAATAAAACATGCCATTCTTAAAAGTTTCGAAACTACATTAAGACGTAAGCATGTTGTATTTTTTGCTTAGTCGGTTGTACAATGATGTGAAATACAAAATAGAAATACATTGAGTTTAAATTAGACATTGATAACAATAGAAAAGAAAATACTTCTTGAAGGGATTTTACAGCCACATTAATGCTTTCATGGCTTAATAAAGCATGCCCTAAGATAGCTATTGCAACAGAGCACTCTCGTTGGAAACTTTCATCGGTACTGTCATTCTGCAAATGGCATAGCTGGAAATAGAAATATAACACTGCTAATGATTTAAGAAAAATAATACTTTACAATAAATAAATGAGACATTAACGTTTCTTAAAAAATAATAATTCAATAATTTTCATTAAACTTTTTTACAAAAAAATACAAAGTACAAACCAATGGTAAAATCTTAAAAATATCTGGAGGAGCAGGAGCCAATGTTCTTGAAGAATTCAGTGAAATCCATAAGCAAACTATAAATATAGATAAGTAATATCAAAATAAAAAAATTAATCTCATTAAAATTCAGTATTTAAAGAAAAGTTTGTAATAACTTTTATCTTAAATATTTGAATTGTTCAGATACCAGAATACTTAATTCTCAAAAAGAGAAGTTGAGAAAAATTCATGATTATGCACTTTCTTCCATGACAGTTTAACTGTGATTTAGTATTAAATTTCTACTCACACATGGTTATAGATGTAAAAAAAATTAAATACAAATACTTTCGAGAAAAATATCCATGATCTACATTTATTTCTTTTAGCAATAGAATATGGCTAGTATCAATACAGTCGAACCTGTCTATCTCGAACCTGCTTATCTCGAAAACCTGTCTATCTCGGATTTTTTTAATTTCCCTGCATTTGCAGCCAAAAATACAATGTATTTACCCTGTTTATCTCGAAAAAAAAATCCAAATACCTCTATATCTTGAATTCTAAAAATGCTGTCATGTTCGGATTCAAAACCCAGTAATATTCAAAACAACTAACAACAACTTTTCTTAAACTCAGAAACAGTAGCATTGTCCTCAAGGGCAGAGAGGGCAGCGGAAAAAAAAGGAGAAATGTGTCCAGAGGGTTGGATTTCTGGGAAGACTAACAAAAGGACAGTGGTTTCGAGCACTTTCTCGGAAGCAGAGCAGAGGGTAGAGAATGGGACAATGAGGTGAGGACTTGTCTTCTTGGACCCGAGGGGGTGGGCTTGACAGATTTGACCTGTGGGGTGCATTTTTCAAGTTGTAGCTAAAGTCATTCAAATTGAAAGCCATTTCACTCTGTTCTCTGTTATCTGGTTTAGTTAGGTGTACTGTTCTGTGGTTGCTCTCTTGCTTGAAGTTGTGATTGCTTAGAAAACCGAGATGATAGGCGTGAAAAGAAAGTTAAAGATTCTTTCAAATGACGAAAATATGAAAATTCTTGAATTGACGGCAATCCATTAATGAAAAAAAAATGAAATTGCCGCCAAGTTTAATATTCCAGCTAGCACGCTTTCAACGATAATTAAAAACAGAATGTCTGTGGAGCAAAAGTTTCAGTTAAATAAAACAGCAAAAAAATTTCGAAAATGTGCTTTTCCGGATGTGGATGAGTGCGTTTTAAAATGCTTCACCCAATGCAAGGACCAAGGTGTTCCAGTAAGTGGATTAATGCTTCAAAGAAAAGCTGAAGATTTTTCCAAACAACTTAGTCACGGTGAAACATTCAAAGGTAGCAATGGATGGCTGGAAAGTTTCAAAAACAGACATGACATTGTTTTCTGAAAACTTTGTGGTGAAAGTGCCTCTGTACCAGAAAATATTTGTACAGATTGGATAAAGGAAATCCCTTGTCTTGTGAAGGATTTTAAGCCGATTAATGTGTTCAATGCAGATGAAACGGGACTTTTTTTCCAGTGTCTGCCCGATAAAACAGCAACATTTAAGAACGAAGAATGTAGAGGGGTAAGCAAAGCAAAGTTCGGGTAACGGTACTTTTGGCTGCTAATGAAGATGGTTCCAAGAAACTTCCTCCTCTGATGATCGGCCATTCTGCGAAACCTAGGTGTTTCGCGAAAATCAAATCATTTTCTTTTCCATACAAATCCAATAAAAAAGCGTGGATGACAGGCAAAATATTTATTGACTGGGTGATATCCCTCGACAAGTCCATGAGGTTGAAAAAACGCAAAATTCTTCTTTTAGTGGATAATTGCAGCGCACATTCCGATCTCCCAACTTTGAGAAATGTCACCGTAAAATTTTTGCCGCCTAACACGACTTCAAAGCTACAGCCTCTAGATCAGGGCATAATTCGTAGTTTCAAAGCAGGATACAGAAGGCAGTTAATACGCAAACTTCTAGATGCAATCGACGAAGGAGATACTCTTCCAAAAATCAAAGTACTGGATGCTATGAGGATGGTTGATTATGCATGGAGAGATGTCACTCAAAATACAATTCAAAATTGCTTTATTAAAGCTGGCTTTAAAAATAGATGCAAAGAGCAAGATAACGGTGAAAATGATGCAGAATGTGTTGAAGAGGAAGAAAAGGAAGCAGTGTCAACACCATAACTGAACAAAATGCAGTAAGTTTCCAAGACTGGAAAGTCATCAAGAATGGAATGAAGATTGATATTCCCTTTGAAGAATTCTTAGATGTAGATAATTCTCTGGTCACATGTGGAACCTTAACCGATGCAGAAATCGTGGAGAACTTAAGAGGCGATTCGGAAGAAGAGGAAGAGATCATCCAAGAAGATGCACCTAAAGTGACTGTAAAAGATGCAGAAAAGGCTTTTACGACATTAACAACTTTCCTCGAATTTCAAGAAAATATTGGCCAAGATGGATTTTCAGCGATTGCCAACCTCAAGCGGATAGTTGAATCCAAAAAAATCAGGAACCAAAAAACAATAAACAACTATTTTGCTTAAAAAAGGTATGCTTAAAATTTCAAATGTCTGTCAAAATGATTAATTAAAATTGCAATAAAGTGCTAAGTATAAAGTAGTAACATAAATACCTCACAAAACTAATACGGAACAATTTTTATCTTTTGCATGTATTGTCATTAGTACAAAATTCAAATTTTAATCATCAGATTCCAAATTTCAATTAGTTTCTCAAAACCTTCGTATCTCGAAACCTCTTTATCTCGATTTTTTTTCTCTTTCCCGTGAAATTCGAGATAGACAGGTTTGACTGTACTATGTTTGAAATATCTAAGACAAAATAGATATGTATGTGTGTACAGTTTTTTTTTTTTCTAATTAAAAAAAAAATACAATACAGTAAAACCTGTAAAGTTGACCACCTTTGTAAGTTGACCACCTGTCTATGTTGACCGCTTTTGTCAGGAACGGAATTAGTCCTATGTTATATAATGAAGGAAAACCTCTGTAACTTGACCACCTCTCTATCTTGACCACCTGTCTATCTTGACCACTAATGAACACCAAATTTGGTTTGGAGCATTGTAAAAAACCCTTTGTAAGTTGACCACTTGGTTTATTTTTTAAAATTTTACTTAGCAAATTGTTTTATTTTATTATTTTTTTTTATAGCTTTCCAAGAACATTTTTGATACCAGACCAGCGTTTTACTAACTAAATGAAACAGTAGCATAACTAAACCTCCTTTTGAGTTTAACCACATGGGAAAACTATTAAGAACCCATTTATTCCCCAAACTTGTTTTTCTTTATGAAAACATGTGTCAATAGAAAAGTACAAAGTATTTTTTTCCAGTTGTAAAATTTTGTGACAACAATGGAATTGTGCTAAAGAGTAAAGTTACTTGCATTGCAGTATTTCTGGTGCAAGGGATTAAGAGATACGACATTTTCATTCTCAACTGCTTTTTTGAACTATGAGAGTCCAGCTTGTTGCTCTTTGTGTTATAGTTTTACATAAAATGGCTTCAAAAAGAAAGTTAGTTGAACTTGAGATTGATAAAAAGTATGAAATATTAAAACTAATTGAAAAGGGAGAAAGCTAGAGAAAATTAGCTGACACATATGGAATTTCTAAAACTAGTGTCTAGTAAGTGCGCCAAATTCAATAAGGAGTTATTTTGTTGAAAAGTAGATCATCATAGAGTTATAAATGTATATGAGAAAAATTTGCAATTTTTGATAAGCGATGAATTTTTAGGAACTATTAATATCAAACGAATAACTTTTCATAAACAATAAGATTTTTTTTTGGATCTATTTACTGAAATTTTAAATTTACATGACACATTATACGTCATTCTGGGAAAATAATCTCTAAAAATATTTGAATAACATTTTAAAATATTGTTTCAAAGTAATGCTAAACAATGAAAGTGAGTTAAACAGAAAGAGTAAGTGTCAATCAATCAAAAATGAATACATGGTGCAAGAAATGACAAAAAAAAAAAAAAAAAATCATTACCCCCTCCATAAGTTGACCACCTGTCTAAGTTGACCACCAAAGGACTGCACCGCAAGTGGTCAACTTACACAGGTTTCACTGTATAATGATTCTATTAAAATTTTGACATCACTTATATTAAATATTTTTTACCACAGAGACATTAGATGTACAAGCTGCTAAACTGCAAAAAAGTTTTTGTTAGTTGATTTTCACAACTAAATATTTTTTAACCTTTTAAGAAAAGGCTTTAGTAAATGTTACAGCATAATGTCTTAAATATTGCCTAATCAAAAGAAAATTGTAAGTTACACATGAAGTCAAAGTACTAAAAAAGCAAAGAGTTTGTTTGAAGATTCAGCAAATTTATAGACAATATCCAAAAACAAAATTGTGCCTGAGTGTGTTTCTTTAATAATGCTTGATATCAACTTGAATTTACATCCTTTTTTTTGCTACACTGACGTTCTAAGCACAAAAGTCGTATCTGCACTTTTTATTAAAATTGAGTTATGGTTTCCAGGAGGTTCTTTGACACATATTTCATCTAAACTCAATGTTTTATGGTAATTTGTCAATGGGATATATTTTTTAAAAAAATCCTGAAAAAGTGGAAACTAAATCAAACACATGAAGGCATAAAACTTGAAACTGCAATTTCTCATTTTTAACCCGGCTGCAGATACGACTTTTACACTTAGCCCAGCAGTATACTCAAGAAACACATTCAGTTCAGAACTTGTAAGCATGATGGTGCATCCAGAGACATTTGCTCATAGTTCTTCACCCTTTTTCTTGGAAATTTTAAGAATAGGGGATTCAAGTGAAATAATAAGGGAGTGTGGGTATTAAGGAGTGTTGCAGTCTTTCTTATCTTTTTTGATGTTTCCCCAGAGTTTAGATTCTTTGAGCTTTTTTGGGGAACATGTTGCCCACTTTGAGAACAAAGGGTCAATTTTTCGCTGGTTTTTAAACAAAAAGCTTTTAGTGTGCTATTGGTTGAGGATAAAATTAGAATTTTTAAGTTTGTTGGTGAAAAAACAAAGTAGATATTGCTGGTAATTTTAAATCCTTTCTAGTATACCTTTCACGATAATAAAACACCATCAAGTTAATGGAAACAACTATCATGAAAGAAATTATTGAAAAATGAAAATTAGAAAGTCTACTTTTTCAAAAACAATCCAGTTTAACAATTGCTAGAAACCAGTCGAAAAATTGAATTCTAGATCCTGTTACATCAAAACAGGGATGTAAATAAATTTCAAATCTAGTAAAATGTTGAAAAATATCTTGTTAATCATTATGGAAAGGGGCAGCATAGTACATAGATAAATATACACAATGTATGTGTAAGCAATTGTTGGAATTACTAATGTAATTTTTTCAATCCACACATACTTGTTCGAAACAAATTCTTGGCGTCTTTTCGCTCAGCTGATTCTTCTCCAGAACTTGTTAGCTCATTTCTGAAATTTCCATCTTTTGTGTCCAAAATGGCAAATTTCGGCAAAATTTCATTTAGAAATGGTAATCGTTTAGGAGCATACACTAGGCTGTTCCCATTCACAGGAATATCGTACATGAAAATATTTACCAATAAGCTAGAAAGAGAGAGAGCTCATGTTAGGACACATATGAATAATCAAAACGAGAAATTGAAGCAATATTATACAAAATTTTTAATTACTGTCTCCATTATTTATGGCTTAAACTAAACATTTAGTACCTACATTTGCACAAATTAGTTTATAGTATTACATTAAAAATATATTGTAGTCAGGGTTGGCCGATATATATCAGTCAATATATATATATATCATGATATATATTACGATATATATCTGATATTTATCCAATATTTCTTTTAAAAACATCATGATATTTTGATATTTTTTATTTATTTTTTCAACTATGGTATTTTCAATATAAAAAGTACATTAATCATAGTAATATTGTTCATTTATTATTAAAAATAACCAAAAAGTAATGTATATTTTTATGATGTATAATACATCATTAATGTAACAAAATAATATGATATTCCTTTTTTACTTGTATTTTATATTCATAAAATTATTAGTAATGTAACAATTTTAATTCATATTAAAAGTGCCTAATTAAATATTAAACATTGCTCAGAAAAAAAAAGAAAATGTCTAATGACTTCCACCGACTAATGCATATTATTTATCTTTTAATCATATAACTGTACAAGTAGCTGACAGAAGAAAAATGAGTAAAACAGCTAATGATAAATTAACGACATTGATGCACTTACTATTTTAAAGACTGTAGTTTGTGCTAATTGAAAATATTGGATATATATCAAAATATCCGATATTTTCGAAAATATCATGATATTTTCGAACCCTGATTGTACTTTATACAAATAGAGTAAATATTGCATTTAAATCGGGGGGGGGGGGGGGGGGGGGGGGAATGGGAGCACTTTTAGTTGTATTCATATCACCTACACTTATTTCTATAATGTTCAATTTTAACACTTTAAGAAAAAGCTACTGTACGGATTTCCATGTGAAATGAGAGATAGGAATACAAATAATGTTCATACCGAAGAAATAAAGATTATTAATAATGTAAATATGTATTTACAGGTTCATATAATGCATTCTAAAACATAAGAACTACTTAAAATATTGTGTTGACGTGTAATGGGAATGATGGTATGTTGTGTAGGAAGATGAGACAGGTGAAGGACCACATGAACTTTAGGCCCAGGGCCACACTTTAACTTCATCAGGCCTTGATCTGACGCTTTAGAACGAAAGCAAGGAAACTGTGTCAGAGCTGACAAATGTCACCTGATTGCATCATGTCAGGTGGCTCAACTACTTTTGCTCTTGGCCATTGCTAATGAGATATTTTAAACTTATGCATGGTAGTTTCGAGTCTCTAGTTCTGTCAATTACTAATAAAGCATTTAAATTTACAAGTTTAAGGTTTCTCTTCAAGTATTTATTAAATAACTAATGCTCAAAACAATTTCAGGTAGTTTTTAAAAATGGGTAGAACATTAGCATGAATTTTCATACTTTTTATGTTAGTTAATGTTATTTTTATTTTTACATTGCTTTTAGTCTTTATCTGCTGCACCATGTGTTGACCCAATAAATTTTATTTGATGTTTTTAACTTGACTTAACTTTCATTTTTAAAGCACGTACTTAAACAATAACAGACTTTTACAGTTTTTTTAAGCACTTTACAAATTAGTTTTCATACTGGTTGGGCTGCAATAGCTTTTGCTTTTGTTTCTTTCTGAAACCAGATAAAGCAGAGTTTATCACTACTTGATGACTTTCAGTTTGGGAAGAACATTAGTAATGTAAGACAGGGTTCATACTCTATTTGGATGAAAAAATTCCATGACTTTTCCAGGACTTTTTCATGACTTCATGAAAATTTTCATGACCTTGTTATATGAAGAGAATAGTACTATTTAATATTAAATTTGCCTTTTTTTTTTGGAAATGAGCATTAGCAAAACTTCTATGTGAATGCCAGTACCTGATTGAAAAAATATAAGTGTACACCTAAAAAAATGAATAATTCTTACCTGCTTTCATCATATAAGGTTAAGTTAAGTAAAACTACAGTGAATGATGCTTAAATGTCGACAATTTTTTTTTATAAACGGGCAGAATGATAATGATTGGGGAAAAGGTTCAATGAGTCATTACTAAGTTTCAATAAATTTGCTTCAAAAGTTGCCTTTTAGTGTCAACTTGACAATTTTTTGGTTCTTCAAAATAAAGCCACATTCTTTAGCAAATTCATGTTTCTAAACCAGATATCTTTTTTTTTAAATTAAAATAAAAAAACATTTTATAGCAAATAAATCTTTTGATTTAAATGTACTTGTTAACTTATTTGTACATTTCCAAATGCATATAAATAAATAGGTTTAGAAATTCCATGTTTAAATAATGACACTGAATGTACCAGTAGGTCGCATGGATTAGTTTTGCTGACCGTATATTGGACACTACTGTTTTTGAGCATTAGAATTCCCCTATTTCTGTATTCCATCACCTGACTAAAGATTGTCCAAAACCTTCAACAAATTAATATAAACTCTGATAAATTTTAAAATAAAGATTTAGGAATGATGGAAACGAACTTGGATGCAATGTGTTTTGAGATTGTTCAAATTTTCTAGTTTAAATAGCTTTCATGGTGCAATACTAAATAACTCAAGATTTTTTATGCTCTTTTTAGCTACTGTTACTTTTTCTCAGAACATTTTTCCATGACTGAAAGTAAATTTCCATGACTTAAACTGAAAATTTCAATTTTCCATGACTTTTCCAGGTCTGAAATTTGCTTATTTTTTTTCCATGACTTTCCAGGATTTCCATGACCTGTACAAACCCTGTAAGATAAATGTATCACAGCCCTATTCAAGCAAATAGTTTTGGTAGGAAGTGTAAAGAAACTTCCTTATTTTAGGTGAACAGTATTTGCCTTTCTATTGTATTGAAATATATTTGCCTTTTTATTGTTTTGAAGTTATCTCTCCCTACTTGAAAAGAATGATAAAATTGAAAGGAAAAGAATAATGGAAATTTTTGTTTTATTTGGATCACACATGACAAATAAGAAAGTTCATTTTTTATCAACAGTGCATTGAAAAGAAAGAATCTATCATTGGCTGAAAAAATGAGTTCATCTTTCAAAAGCTGCTTTGCTAAGAAAATTCAATCCGCAGGAGAACATTAAACAACATTTTAACAGTCAAACTTTACTGCTACAATGTTCAAACTGTTATAAAAAAAAGTTTGTACTTGAGAGTTCAAAAAAGAGAGAGAGAAAGAGCTTGATAACAAAAAAAAAAAATGTTAGCACAATAAAACAAAAAATATCGATGAAAACCTTTAACAGCTAAATTTTAACATAAGATATAATATCCAATGTGGATATTATATCTTGAATGCCAAAGAAAACAATGATGAGGAAAGAAATCAGTAACAACATTAGACGCGTTAAAGCAACAGATCATTTCAGAGGTTTTTTTTTTTCCTTACTCATTCCAAAGCAGCAGATGAACATTCAAAGTCTATTCAGACATGTGACCCAAACAGGATAACAAAATACTGAAATTACATGGCTGTGTGAACTAATACAACATTAAGCAATAAATAAATACCTTTGCGCCAAGGAATAACAGGAAATATCCAACGTTGTTTAGCACAAATAAACAGATTTCAGAATACACGTGTTTCCAAGTTTCAAGGAACCCCTTTTTCAATTCAAAGGTGTGAGCTTTTAGATGTAAAGACAAAGCTCTACCATGTATTTTTGTATCTGTATAGCAGACTTTTTTAATTGGATGCATGAAATTAACTGAAAGATATTGAATTTAGCTTACAATGTCCCTTGTTTTTTTCTGCATTCAGTATTTTGTTTTCTCAAAAAATACTGTATTCAGTAAAAATACTAAAAAATCACATATTTATATTAAGGACTTGGAAAACATGTTCACAACCAAGAAAAGGAGACGGTCTTAAATATCTGAAGATTTTAAAAGCATTAAATATGAACTCGCATACCTACTTTTAGATCGGTAAGGTAAGCTAATAAATTTTACTAATAAATATTGTGTATTCCTTATTTTAGTTTTTAACTAGTAAACAAATTTTTGAAATGCTCTTAAAGACTTAATTTTTTTGTTTATGAGTACTCTATTCTGATACGTGAATAAAATGCAGCCATACTTAAGAAGTGTGGAATTGTTCTACATATCGGCGCTTCAGAACAACACTAAGACATCTAATCCCAGGAATAACACTCTGAGGCGATAATATGTTGTAACCCTGCTTATATGATCAGATAATCTGAACTGCTGAGCTGAATATATAATCAATACTGATTGCATTACCATTTAGAAAGAGTTCAAGAAAAAATTCTTACTTCGCAATTTTCTCCCGAACATTTTGATAAGAGTGGTTGAGTTTTGGCTTAATGTATTCAAGAACTCTTAGAAATAATTCATTAACTCGCCATTGTTGTGTGGCCAACGTTTCAGCAAGAATGAAGAGCCAACTAAAAAATAAGCAAATAGAAAATGATTAATAGAATCTAATTCAAACTGCAAATTATTTAAATCTGGCTTAGCTGAAACAGACAAAATGCAGAAATACCTCTTTTAAAAAATATTTACAGGCATAATAAACAAAGAATTTCTAGTTTAGTGCATGTTCAAAAAATATTCAGGAAAAGTATCTTTTTAGTTCACACTATATATACAACTAATAATATAATACTTAAAATTTGATTTGGGTAAATGCAGCTCCGCATCACCACTCACAGCTATGTTGAGCATCAAAATATGGTCATTAATGAAGGGCTCAATTCCGACACATTCTGCGTACCTTCCTCCGAAGTCATCATACACACAGGTGATACACTTCCTATGCTATCATCATCTGCCACGAAGTTTAACGTTCTTGATTAAATAATTATGTTATAAAAATAAAATGTTTCACCTCATTTTGAGGTCTTATACATTTGGCGGAAAGTCACGGTCATCCAATGACGCCGGGCACTGATGCTTCAGCATTGCCATCGTTGAAAAAAAACGGAGAGCCGCAAAGAGCACAACCGAGCGGACTGGGAACTGCAAGCAGAGTGAAGTGGAGTGGAAAAAGTGAATCGGCGAATGAGCGATCAGATCCGGGTACGCGGAGATGCGCGGGAACCAATGAGCACATTTGGCGCCCAAACAATGAAGGAAAAGGACGCTACCACCATTTTAATGGCAGACAAAAAGATGAAAAAATCAGATCCTCAACAGAAAAATGGACAAAAAGCTAGACGATTGGAAAAATGAATAAATCACAGAGTTGATATCATAAAGTGCGCGAAATTTAAAGGGAACGCAGGGAAAACGTTGAATGCACAAGAAAATAAAAAAAACAATGAAATGGGGGGAAAAAAAATTAAATTGACAGAAAAATGGGAAAAAAATAAATGGGTAAAAAAATGGGATATGCATTATCACATACACTGGCAAAGCAAAAGAAAAAAAAAAGAGAAAAAGAGAATTTTAAGTTCAGCAATGAGGTGAAACCTTTTATTTTTATAACATAATTATTTAATCAAGAACGTTAAACTTCGTGGCAGATGATGATAGCATAGGAAGTGTATCACCTGTGCGTATAACTTCGGAGGAAGGTACGCAGAATGTGCCGGAATCAAGCCCTTCATTAATGACCATATTTTGATGCTCAACATAGCTGTGAGTGGTGATGCGGAGCTGCATTTACCCAAATCAAATTTTAAGTATATGAGGATTTCAACGCCGCCGTCAAGGCGATTACCAACTGATGCGCCAGTTTTCGACGTGGCCTGGCCTGCAGCTGACATCGTTAATATCCGAGTTATCCCGGAATACACCCCACCATCTTGTCCGTATCTTTGAATCGAACTGCCCGTCCTGCGCCCATTTTAATTTGAATGTTTTATACACCATGTGAATGAACTCCCCGTTTTCCGATTTTTAACGAACTTTGCAAGCTCCAGCTCCACGTTTTTTTTTTCTTCTTTTTGAACTTTTAAGTATGTCGCCCGTGGATTTGTGTTTTTTTTATTAAGTGTTTGAAGTTTTTTTTCCTAGTGATCACCATACAAAAGTCATGTCATATCTGGTCTGCTTCGAAATTTAGCATGAAATAAAGAATGCACAGTAATTGATGTGTTTCATTCCTATTGTCCACATACATTCAACATGGGATAAGTCTTTTAAATTTTTTGTTCTTTGGCATTCAAGGCAGTCGTTGATCTGAAGTTATGTGCGGCTGCAATGCTTCCACTTCCATGGCCTAGATTGTTATCTTTTTGGGTTTCTGAATAATTTTTCAAAATTGAACGCGACGCATCATGACAATATCTATACGAAAACTAAATGTGAAAATAGATTATGGACAAAAATAATTACAATAACACACTGGGTTAATCTAATTAAGAAATTAAAATTATATTTATGGATTTTCCGTTTTTTTTTTTTTGGATACAATAATCTCTTGTCATAGGTTATTAAACTTAACCACTCAAAGACTCAACATAAAAGTTAACGTACAAGTAATTCCCTTCACTTTATCATGATTGGAAAAAAAATGGTATGCTAAATGTAAGAAAAGCTTGTTTGAGCATAAAATGTTTTGAATATGATTTGAAACACTCCACTTTAAATCCGGTAGGATTAACATTTCACAATATCTAAGACCATAAGTTACAAAGAAGTAATTTTCAAATTGCTTTAAGCTTAGTGAATTAACCTGAAACAAAGAAATAACTTCTGAAAATGAGTACAAAAGACCATAAGCAATGCTAAAGAGAAACTAGAACATGAAATTTTTTCCCCAAAATTATTTATAAATCATACAATAGTTGACAAATATAACAAACTTAAGACACTGACAAAAAGAAAGTATATAATTCAAGATAGGCTGGTCCTAGTCAGTTTATTCGTCTCCAATGAAGATCAATGGCCCTCTTGAAGCTATCCAACCCCCTTGCTCATTAGCACCTCTCCTGGTAAGCTAATCCAAGCACCCACGACCCTACTAAAGAAGTAATTTTTCCTAATTTCCAGATTAGGCCACGATTTGAATAGCTTAAAACCATGACCCTTCCTCCTGCATCCAATGCAAAAATTTAACCCGTTAACATCTTTCATATTGATAAATTTATTTAAACCCATGATTCCTGTCCTCTCTGACTCTCCTTTGTTCCAGGCAATACTTATTAAGACTTTTAAGTCTGGCATCATAATCTAAATTGAAAAGTCCCCTCACTAGTCTCTTTGAACTCTTTACAATAAAGAAATATCTTTCTTGGGAAAAGGAGACCAAAACAGGACATCATACTCCAAATGAAGTCTTCTGAAACTTCTATATAAAAGCAGAACCTTATTAGATCTTTTTGAAATAGATCAATTAATGAAGAACCTCATTAGATTTGTTTTAAATAGATCAATTAATAAACCAACCATTCTGTTGGCTTTGTTGCTTGCAATGATCATTTTTAATTATTCAAAATAATATGAGGAAATTGCTAAATATAAAAAACATCACATTTTGAATTCATAAAAATTTTTCTTTTTATGTATTTCAATAAGTTCAATTCATTTTTCTAATCCAGAAAACATAGAAATATCACCAGAAACTATGGTATGACAAGCAAAGGACAAGTATTGAAAACTACATTTCAAGAACAAGTTGACAAAATAGCTATAGATAAATACATTATTTCATTTCAAATTATATTAACTACATTAGTTTTTGACTAATTCTGGTAAAAGTCATTAAAAATGTTTTCACTGATATTAAAATAATGTTGATAAAGTTTTAAAAAATAATAAAACAGTTCAAATGTGTAAAACCTGTAAAGTTGACCACCCTTGTAAGTTGACCACCTGTCTATGTTGACCGCTTTTGTCAGGAACGGAATTAGTCCTATCTCATATAATGAAGGAAAACCTCTGTAACTTGACCACCTCTCTATCTTGACCACTAATGTACGCCAAATTTGATTAGGAGTAACGTAAAAAACCCTTTGTAAGTTGACCACTTGGTTTATTTTTTTTTTTTTTTACTTTCTTCAGCAAATTATTTTATTTTATTATTTATTTAATTTTTATTATTATTATTATTTTTTTCATAGCTTTCCAAGTTTTTTTTAATGCTTTGATGACGGAACAGCATTTTACTAACTAAACAGCAGCATAAAGCTTAACGCTGCTCTTTATTCTCCAAACTTGTTTTTCATTTGTTGTTCTATTTGAGATAGCTTTTTGTACTCTGTTCAATGAAAATAGGCGTCAGTAGTAAAGTTCAAAGTCTTTTCTTTCAGTTGCAAGTGTTGTGCCAACACAGGAACTGTGCTAAAGAGCAGGCCCGGATCTATACATTTTGATTCCCCTGCAACAAAATATGTAGGGTCCATACCTACATGCCAGCAGTGTCTCTTAGTAAAGTGAATAAGTCTTAGTACTAGTTTTTTTTTTTCTATTTTTTCTTCAATTTCTAGGGCCGTTAGCCCCTTTAAGGACGCGGGCCTCTCGCACTGCGGGTATGCCGATCTGGGCTTGCTAATGAGTAAAGTTACATGTTTCTGGTGCAAGGGATTAAGAGATAGGACATTTTGATTTTGCCTTTATGAACTGGGAGAGTCGAGCTTGTTGCTCTTTGTGCTATAAGTTTTACATAAAAAGGCTTCAAAAAGAAAATTAGCTGAATTTAATTTTAATAAAAAGTATGAAATATTAAAATTAACTGAAAACGGAAAAAGCCAGAGAATATTAGCTGGCATATAAGGAATTTCTAAAACTAAAGTATCTAATATAGTTAAAAACAAGGAAAAACTAACAAAATTATTTGAATAGTATTTTTAATTATTGTTTCACTTTCAATATTATTAAACAATGAAAATGATTTGAACAGAAAGAGTAAGGGTGAATTCCTCAAAAAATGAATACATAGTGCAAGAAATAATAATAAAAAAAAAAGTATTACCGCCCTTTATAAGTTGACCACCTGTCTAAGTTGACCGCCAAAGTACTGCACCGCGAGTGGTCAACTTACACAGGTTTCACTGTACTAAAATTCAAACAGTAATAACTTATGCAGCAATAAAATTTTATGGAGTTCAATTACACTAAGCAAAGGAATAAATATTTATTTTGACTGTCAAAGATTTATACTTAAATAAAAGCTCTCTGAACTGTAACATATTCACCTTGATTCTAAAAATGATCCATTTTCAATGCTTTGGGGTTCTTTCATCAAGAACTCAAACAACCAATAGTATTTGTTTGGATCTCTGTCTTCCTAAAATAAACAAGTGCAGTTTGGAACATGAATAGAAAGTAACACAACAATAACACAAA
This sequence comes from Uloborus diversus, assembly GCF_026930045.1. NCBI lineage: Eukaryota > Metazoa > Arthropoda > Arachnida > Araneae > Uloboridae > Uloborus > Uloborus diversus. Next base: position 80,749,529 of record NC_072732.1, on the reverse strand, counting down.
AATATGATACATCAGACACAGAAAGATTAAAACATACAATCATAGAAGCAAAACACTTAGCCCAATCAGCAAAGGTCTCTGGTGTAATGCTCTTAAGTGCTTTTTCTAAGATAGGAACAAAATTTTCTTTTAGTTTCTCTACCTGAAACAAAGAAAACACATTGAGAAAACTCTACACTTAATCCTTTAATTGAAACATATGGCAAAGCACGGTACCAGGAATTTGCATTTCTTAGATTCGAGTTCTAGAAATTTTTTACGTTCATCATTTTCTCCCCAAAAACAGCCAAAAAGTGTTTAAAATTTCAATTTTGAAAATTTTCCTTTTATTTTTTCATTTTCCCTTTTTTTTTTTTTTTTTTTTTAGGGTTTTGGGATCTTCTCCCCCTTTAGCCACCCAAAGATAGTATAAAAATGCATTCTTAATACTATTTTTTTGAAGGGAAACCTTTAACCATGTTTATGAGTTGAATATTCAATATGTAGCTTGAAATATTACAGTACCAACATTGACCCATTTTTTTTTTCAACAAAATTTTCCCAATTAACTACATAGACATCTAAATGTACAATTTTTTTTGTTAGCAATTGAATTATATTTCATACCTTTTCAAAACCCCAGTGCTTTGAAGCATTCAGTATACCTCCAATCATTTCTGTAGCACAACGTTGCATGCTTTCTTGTTTGTCTTCCACCATTTGATGCAGATGATGAACAAAATTAGGAAGGAATGTATCTCCAAAGTTAGAAAATAAATTCTAAAAAAGCAGAAAATATCAATTAGAACAAAAATAACATGGGGTAAAGAGACAATATTTTGTTCATTTAATTCAAAATGATAAAAAATTTTAAATAATATTTCTACAACTTAAAAACAAGAGCAAAATATTAATTGACTGCAGTTAAAATGAACATATTCTACAAAACTTTTGATTAAAATTTTAAATAAATATATACTAAAATATTGAAACAAAAAATTAACCTTTGATAATTTGAATTACAAAGTCCAAAAATTTTTAATATCTTGAAGAAAATGTTCCACTTTAAATAGCCCTCCATGTTGATGTTAAAATAACTTTTACAAGTATTTGTTAAAATTTACCCCCAATAACCTAATTTTTGTCTTTTTCCCTCAATTCAACATTTCTGTTTCCAATCTCATTCATAGCAGATTTTTTGATTACAATTCATGGGGTTTAAGACTGTAGAAGCGCTTAGTACAATTCTTACGTTTTTACCATTTCAGTGAAGCTTCTAAAACTTACCAAAACGTTTTAATAGAACAAAAATAATTTATCAAGAATTAGAAAAAGAGAACACAACAGAGAGAAATAGAGATTAAAAAATGTAAGCAGCATATTATGAACAACTTTTAAATCCAAAAAATGGCCTTTGACTAAAAAGTGTGATGGATGTTAATGAAAAGGGGGAAAAAATGGAACAGGTAATTTCCCAGCAGTAATACTTATAAATGTAATTAAGTACTTCAAATTTTTGAATATTTAAAAGAAATCTGATTTAAATTTAAAAAATCAGACTTTGATTTTTTTAAAAAATTTCAAAAAAAAAAAAAATCAGGAATTCTGCATCTTACCTGATATTGAGAATATGATTTTGACAGCATTAAAAAAGTTCTTTTACTTTTCTTTCTCTCCAGAAATACCAAAAAAAAAAACTAATACGAAAAAAATAACTACATTTCAAATTGAATAAAAAAAATTCTTTGTTGAAACTTTTAAAAGATAAAGATCTTAGTTATTAGCTACAGCTTAATGGTGCTAAAAAAACAAAAAATCAAAACTTTTAAACTGCAACTTACTCGAAACAACAGCAACTTTTTTTCACAGAATTTGTCAACACCTTTCTTTTCTTCTAAAGAAAAGTATGATACTATGTTATCAACAAATGTTTGTTGCATAAATGCTTCATATATTGGTTTTTCTTCCTGTAAGAACATATTTCAAAGAATGAAAGACCTGAAAGCAATATTATGACTGAATATTTTTTTTTACTAGTGTATAATTTTATGGTAGTATGAAATTAAAAAAATATTATCAATCTTAAAAATATACTTCTTTTGAAGGGATTTTTGTAACTTTTGGCTTTCTGTTACCACAAGTTATCTCTTTATGTGAATTAGTGGAAACACAATAAAGTGGAAACACATAAAAGTTTAGGTTAGAAACTTCACATTAAAACATAAAAATGAAAAGTGATGGTGAAAAAATAAAATGTATTTCAAAAACCAAAAAATGAAACCGTTACCTCCTGCAGTTCATCAAAAGTTCTATCCAACTTGGGCTGCTCACTTTCTGGAGCATGAACTTTCAATTGCCTAAAAAAAAATAATAATAAAACAATACATTCAACACCTTAAAAGGAATTTGCTTAATATTAATTACTTTGACAATTTTAGCTTTAATCTAATATTTTACTCTAATTTTTTATTTGTTCACTAATTAAATTGATGATTTTAAAGTTATTTAAAGAACTTCAAGAAACAGAGGCATAAAAGACACTTATTTGATGTTTCCTTACTACAGATAAATCACACCCTGGAAAAGGTTGTAATGAAAAACAATAATGATGGGGGGCGGGATACTTTAAAATATATTGTATTTATTATTAAAATAACAGCAATGAAGTTTAATTTACACCATTCAAATTAATCATTTTTTCCAGCATCTACAGGACTTTTGAAAGCATTTACTTATGTTTGTTTAGGCAGCTCATTTGCATAAATTATTCAGAAATATGCTATTTTATAACTGATATCATTAAGTTGGTTTGATTTTAAAGCTCTTCAAAATTTTCATATGTTTTTCCTTTTTTACAATAAGGTAGTTTTAATTATTGTTTACTAATTTAGAATGTTAAAGCTTTAATTGCAAAAGTCACAGTAAAATATTAAGTCATGAAAATACTCCACAGTAAAATGTAACATTAATCATGAGTCATGAAAAAACAATGTTGGAGAGTTCAAGCATCAAAATTCAAAAGAAAATTACTTTGGCCATGCATAAAATCCTACGTAAGATTTGTGAACAAAATGCCTGGATTTCCATTTTTCAAGAGTATTTGGAGGAGTAAGGCTGTTATATTGCAACCATAAGTTATCTGGAATGTCTTCTGTTTGTTGTTGAGCCATGAGTGGATGAAGAGTCCAATCTTCACTTTGCTGCGATTTGGGATCTATTTCAATTTTTACATGTTTCCGTTTGTGTTGCTTCAAAATACAGACAACAGCTTGCAAAGAAATCTAAAAGGGAAAAAAAAAAAAAAATTATGAAAACTACTTAAAAAAAAAAAAGATGAAAGATATAAAACACTACTAAAAATAGCCTTTAACAATTTCTTCTCTGAAAAAATAAGGTATTCGAATTATAAAATCTAAGATACATTTACTACTAACTACAACTAATACACTTTAAATCTTTTATGGTTGAAATTTGATAAATTAATTATTACAATTCAATGGATATTTATAGTACTTTTTATAAACATGCAAGAACACAAGTTTAGTTGAGAAGTGTATTTCTACAAATTAATTTTGTATTGGAAGATGTGAAAGAGTAATAAAAAAAAACATATAACTTGTATTTATTATTTATGTCATAACAAAATTTTAGAATAAGAGGAGAAAGCCAACCACAAATTTTCACACATACTTCATTTTTGCACACACTTCAGCTCACTTACTTTTCTAATTGCAAGTGTTTCATGAATTAAATGTCCTACGAATAATTCTACGCCTTCCTTAGGATACACTACATCTGGTCGAATCAAAATTGATAGCATTTCCAAAGCTAACCGGTAATGCCTCCAATGCCTGCATAATGATTAAAAGGATAAATGAAATCCTAGTAGAAGGAACGAACAAAATGCATGCTAAGGAATAAATGAAATGCAAATGTATACTTACAAGTTATTATTTTGAAGCAATTCTATTAAAGAAAATACAAGACTTCTGTAGCAACTAAAATTTAAAAGGGAAAAATGGATTTATAAGATAATATCTTATTAAAAACTTACTAAAAGAAGAAATATGAGTGAAGAGTGAAAAATGAGCGAGAAGTAAAATTCATTTCTCATTTTTATTCCGGAATGACATTTTCTTTTAAATAAAAACTTGTATTATGACCTGTGTTTAGCTTTGTTGCTAAAAAGAAATCCTTTTGTTTATATTTTAAGTTGTTTTAATATAACTACACAACTAGAAGTAGCTATGACTGAATACTTGCTTACTTAGTAGCTATGCATTAAATTAAAATTGTGTTATTATTTATAATCAAATGTTGAGAAAAGAGTAAAAAAGGTGAGTGATTAAGCAGAAATAAGGAACAAAATTTAGTTAAAAAATGAAGAATGCATGTTTCAAATTCCAACGTAATGCGATTTTGTGCAGGGTTCGTGTAATTAAGGTTCTACTTTGAAATGGGCAGAACATGAAATTGATTTTTCCTTCATCTAATCATAAACCCTTTGGATAATCTTAATCATCCACTTGCTTAGAAAAAAAATGTGGGAAATGGAGGGAAATTTTTTTGTTTCATTTAATAATAGTACACAATTCTGCTTTTAATTTACTTTCACACATTTGCTTTACAAAATAATAATAATATGCACTTAATCAATTTCCGGTTGGCTATTTTCCTTTAAATATGTAAAATTCTAAACTTTTGATTCCCTTATGCCTATAATGACTTATGAAAGAAAATCAAATCTGAAATTTAAGAGTAAAAATCAATTTTCGTACTCAATAGTCCATTTTTGCAATCAGGATTTGTGTAAAGCATTTGCATTTGTGTCTACTGCATTTGTTTCTGCCTTTTTTAAAAATTGATGACACCAAAATTCAATTACAAACTAAATTAGGGAAAGAGGAGGGAGGGGGCAGATATTTGGTATTTTCCTCTTCAGAAATCGTTAGGTAAGAGAGAGAGGGAAGAAGGGAGCTTATTTGATCTAGAGCGTTTACTAGGTATTTTATGGTGCACATAAGTGCTTGGCGATATTTGAGGAAAAATTCTTATGAAACTACTCTCAGCTCATTGGGTTTGTCAATGTCTTGCTGAAATTGCATGGTTAACACAGATTTACAGATCTAACAGTTTTTCAAAAGTAGTCCAGGGAAAAGAATTTAAAATGAAAATACAACAGAGAGAAAGAATCAAAATACGTAAAAAAACAGATCCAACAGACATGTTGTAACTGATCCATTCAAAGATTATATATTTAATGGCTTAGTTGATTTGTTTGGATTTTTTCTGTTTCCTTTTAGTGTACCGTATTTTGCTGCATATAATATGCAGATTATCTGTCAAAAAAGTGTCAAGTTAATTAGGTGCAGATTATCTGCTTTTTTTCCCCTCAACACCAACTAATTGCACCTCAATATTTACTGTAAAGTAGAATTCACCAAAAGAGACCCTTTTGCTGCCTGTAGTTTGTTTATTTTACATTTGCACAAGAATAGACAGTCTGCTCCTTTGTCTTGACTCTGTCTTTAAGTAATTAGCGTACTATAATCAATATTTCAAGAAGGAATCATTTTTTTAGATTAATTTTTATTACACCTTTTAACTTGATACTTGGTCATGCTTTAATTTTGATGCTAAAATTTTGTGCTTTATATTTCTAAATCTTATTATCTGTGGATTATATGCCGTCGATCATAATACGCAGGAAATTTTGGCAACGTTTGACGAGCAAAAAATTTCGTTGTCGTTTTGATCAACATGGAGAAAAATTTTGAAAATGAGTTGTGTCATATCCAAAACGAACGAGCTGACGTGTGCATCACATGACTTCCTTTTACCCCAATTTGATGTCATTTCCCCATTACTGGCAATTTTAATGTGATTCAATATTTTACTCTCTAAATATCACCAACAGTGACAAAATTGAAATCAGAAAAAAAAATTGCCAAATTTGTCGCAAAGTTGGCAAAAAAACTTGGCAACCAAAAAAGTGGCGATATATCCGCAAGTGTCTGCCAAATTATAACACCACTTGAAATTACTTCGAAATTAACAATGATTTCCCCCAAAAAGGTGCAAAAGACCCCTTTAGAAACACCCGAATGTAACCAAAAGGGGAGATGCACAACTAGACCCCACTAGTAGTATACGTACCACATTTCAACTTTCTAGGACATACCGTTCTTGAGTTATGCGACATAAATACGCACATTTGTACTTTACATACAGACGTCACGAGAAAACTCTTTGTAATTAACGCGGAAATCGTCAAAATGGATATTTCCCGTGTATACGTTCATAGGCATTTATCCATGTGCGGTCCAGTCAAAAAAAAGCCTCATTATTCATTTGGGGGAGAGTAAAATGGAAATTAAGGTCGATTTGAGTGAAAAAAATTTCGCGAATACAATACTTCCTTTTTTGTAAAAGGAAGTAATAAATGCTCCCTTACCAGGGATTTGTTAGCTTTTGTGATTTGTACAAAAGTACAAATTTTTTCCGCTCAAATTTACTCCTTCACCATCAGACAATAAAATTTGTAAAATCATAATTTTGAAATGATTTATGCGCTACGATACATTAAGGATTTAGGTTAAATTTTTTTAATGGCTTATTTATTATTCAACAGTTTAGTACAAGGTAAACTGATTTTGACTGAGAAAGGTTGTGACATGAGAAAACCCTGTTTTTAATATCTCTAACAATTGCTGATTGAGATCCCTAACATTTTATTCCATTTAAAATCATTTTACACTTTTAACACCATAAAATCAATTTTTACTTTCTTCTATATCTAATATATAGAAGAAAGTATTGGATTCGTGCAAATTTTCGAATTTCGAATTATTCGAACGTTTTGAGGTGTGCTGAATCCATTTCGACTATTTTTGGAAAATGTGTGTGTGTGTATGTGTCACGTCTGTGTGTCACCAGTTTTTTATGGCCGCTCTACAGCAAAAACTACCGCATGAAATCGAACGAAATTTGGTACACATATGTGCCCTTATGTGAACTTGTGTCCATTGGTTTTTGGCGCGAATTCCTCCAAGGGGGGTGGAGCAATGGGACGTTTTTTGAGTTACGAGTGCTTGCTATTCCTCAGGAAGTAACTGGCGGAATCAAACAAAATTTGGTCCATATGTTGCCATCAACAGGAACAGGTGCTGATTCAATTTTGGTGTCAATAACTCAAACGGGGGTTGAGCTATAGAACGTTTTTTGTCGTGAATTGTGACTGCTGTATCTCAAGAAATAATGAACGGAATGAAAGAAAAATTTATCGGCAAGTAGCCCTTAGTGGGTATAAGAGCTGATTTTATTTTGGTGTCAACAGCTAGAAAGGGAGTAGCGCAATCGCCCGTTCTTTTTTTCCATTGTGAGTGCCCTATCTCAAGAAGTAATGTTACGTTCTGGTTGAAATTTGGAATATATGTTAATCCATATGTAAACAGGCTTTGGTTCAATTTTGACGCCAATCGCTCCAAGAGGTGTTGATTTTTTTTTTTTTTTTTTGCGAATAAAAATAGCTTTATTAATGCAACAATAAGAAAGATAAATCGTAATAGATTGTCGTCTGCGTATTTCTCGTGATTTTGATTGTATGGAAATGATCGGAAATATTATCTCAATGATTTAAAATTTTTAACTGTTGCCATCTTATGTTTGTTAACAAATAAAATATTTATAATTAATTCAAGCAAGGCTTTTAAAATAACTTTCAATTTTCGCTGTTTGCTTTGCTTTTGCAATAATTCAAACATTGGAATGGTCGTCTAGTTTTTGCATGTGTAATTTTCTTTGTGTTGGGAATATTGCATATTGTCAAACATGGGGAGGGATCAGAAAAAAAAAGAAAAAAAAAATAGAAGAAAGTTTCGTGATGGCCACAACATACTAGTTATATATAAACTGCGTTTAAAAAGTAAATTTTTACATTTAAAGATCATCTATTCAATATAGACCTGAACAGCAGTAAACTAAAAATTATAAAGAAAAAGTATTGATTCTATGTAAAGCAAATATACCTTTCATTTTTTTCATTGCGGTTTTGCAAATTTTTAGTGTGAGTCAAAATTTCATCACTAGTGAAAGAAGGTGCAGTTGGTAGTGGCATACTTTGATTGAAAAGACTCTCAGCAGCTTTCAAGCATTTTTCTGAGAACTAAAATAAAAATATTTAAAATTATTGCAGGAATTAATATAAAAATTATATCAATAAAAATGAATAAAAGGAAAGTCAACAAAATAGTTTTTCCATTTTTATATTGCATATTGCAAAGAGAAGATATTAATGTTCTTGACACAGATATTACACTTTCAAAAAAATATATTTATATATTTAATGATTGCACATTTTAGTTCAAAAGGCTTTCTTTAAGCACCTTTTCAACCCATTGGCATTTTTAGTTAAGAATAAGATAGCAGCTTTTAAATACTTTCGATTAATAATATGACTAAATAAGGTATGAATCAAAAATTTTGATTTTTTAACTTGAAAGTCTATAAGAGCTTAGTTCTGCTTAATTGCAATTGATGAAAATATTAGGTGAATTTGTACTTTCATTGAAACTTGACCACAGTGCACATCACAGCATTTTTTTCAAATTTCAAGCAAATTATTTTAAAAAAAATTTAGAAGATTTGGAAAATGTAATAGAATTTGATGTTCAGAATTTAGAGCATCAAATCTTTGCAAGAACTTTTAATTTTAATAAATAATAAAATTTAGATTTTTTTTTTTCCTTGTTTGCATGGTACTGAAAGAAAATAAAGCATTTATCACGGGTAAATGTTGGTGAATGCAACAGTTAGAAGTTTTGAAACAAAAATTTGGGTAAAAAAATAAGACATTTATATTCTTGACATTCACGGCAAGGTAATTATCAAACAACTGAGTTTTCATCTTTATAAATCCTCCCCCATCTAACAAAGTATGATCAAAAATAGACAAAATGGTTAATATAAGCCAAACCTAGCAACTCTGATTTCAACTCATCTATACACAATCTCTATGTATGGATCTCAAGTAGGGTCGACTGGGAACAGTTGGTCATAGGAGCATGTTGGCCTTGTCACAATACTTTTAAAAATATTGATTTGATAGTGCAGAAAAGCATGGTCTAGCCAAGTGAAGACTGTTCTACCTCTCACCTCAAATAAATAGCATTGAAAAAGCATTGCCCATCTCAAAGAACCAGCTAGAATTTTTTTGAGTAAATTTCACTCCAACAAATAATTTGTTTATAAAAAAAATTGCAATTTTCAGCCTGAAAAGCAATATTCAGAAAGACAGTTGCTAATAATTAATGTTGAATCTTTCTGCTTATTACATTTTTAGAAAATTTTTACAATTATCAAAAGTAAGAATTGCAATATAGGGGAGTTGCACCATTTCACATGAGACACAGTGGGCTAACCTGGTGCACCACATTTTCATTCAATGCAGTGATAAAAATCATGCAGAAGGCAGTTAATCTGTCTTCATGTTGTTTGATTATTGCAGTTTAAGTCTTTTTTGCTTTCTTATTTATAAATCCACTAGTGGTACCCGCACGACTTTGCCCGTAGTAGAAAATTAAAAGGTCTTTTGGTTCGCCTGTATATTTACAAATAAGGATTGATGAATTTCTCACCAATTTGCTGTATTTATTTGCTTGCCCATGCTACGGTTCTACGTTATGATAATTCTGTAATTTATTTGTACACGTTGTGATAATTTGCTCGGTAAAATATTCTTAAAATTGGAATATAAAAAGAACAAAATCGAATTTTCAAAAAATCGCTTCGAGGTGCACCCCCCCCCCCCCATGCAATAAACTATTTTTGTACCAAATTTCATGAAAATCAGCCGAATAGTCTAGGCGCTATGCACGTCAGAGATCCAGACATCCAGACAGAGAGATTTGCAGCTTTATTATTAGTAAAGATTTTCCATCTCTTCTACTTTTACATTAGCAGATTATTAAATAAATAGTTTGAGCTCTCACAGTCGGGGGCAAGTTGACCCAAGTAACTAGGTATCAATCTTTCCTCTTAACTAATAATAGGGTTGTTTCCTTCAGTCAAAAGTACTACTTTTAGTCACTGAAATTGGTAGAATGAGTAAAAAAAAAAAAAAAAACATGGACCCAGAAAATACTTTTATTTTCGCAACAGTTATTTTTTAATTAATTTTTTTTAAATGTCCGATTTTGAAAACAAGGCGTGGTCTTTATGACGCCACAAATGATGCAATCAGGGTTCGTACTCAATTTCAGAATTAAAATGAAGGAGTTTCGGAGGAGTTTTGATGGAGTAAAATGAGATTTTAAAGGAGTACTAATGGGCTGTCTTATGTCACTTTTTTTCAACATGTTTGACCCCCTTCCTTTTTGTCACAAAGTGTCACACTTTACCTTACTCCTCCTATTGTCGCAGGTCATATTTTTTATAAACAGTTTTAATAACTGCGTGATGTTACTTTTTGTCACCCTCTCTCTTCCCCTTGTCACAATTTCACGAGCCTGTCTCCCCCTTAATGCATGACATCACTTGTGGATGACTCATTTTACAATATCATAACTGTGATTTACTAAACAATTGTTTTTTACACAATCACTTAATATTGTACATTTGCTTATGCATTTTTAAATATTTAAATAATACTTAGACAAACTGCCTTTTGCAGCTGAGAGTGGGGTGGACGGAAAAGCAATGATCATAAAACTTGAAAAAATGGCCAAGCACCATTTAAGCATGGTTTACTTCATTTATGAAATGTCTTAGTCATCTAATAATATTTTTACCTTCAACTTTTATAACTTCTGTGTTTAATTTGTAAATTACATCTTTATGAAAAAATAAATATACAAAATAACTACATTAAAATTGCCTTTATACCTTCGCTTTTGTGAGGAAGTTAAGTTGCCTATCGAAGTATTTCAAGTTACTCTCATAGGGAAGATTATGTAGTCTTGAATTAAGAAAGAAGGAGTTTTGAAGGAGTTAAAACCAAAATGAAGGAGTTTGAGGGGCCCTTCAAAAAAATTTCCTAAATGAAGGAGAATTGGAGGAGTTTTGAAGGAGCGTACGAACCCTGTGCAATTTGGCGCATCTTTCTACTACGTTTCCACATTATGATAATCAAGAAGCGAATTAAAATGTGCTATACGCTTGCTATCAACTATATCGTTGCCAATACACATGAGTAAAGATGCGAATTAAATATTTTTCTCCGTGAATGGCAACACTGAATAGCATTTCCCATTTGTGATGTCACACGACAGAAACGTAGCACCGATTTAAGTATTTTTTTAAAAATATTAAACTTGAACAAATTATTTAAAAATGGTCAGATTCTATATTTTTAAGCATGCTCTTTCAAAAAAAAAAAACTTTTAAAATTTTGAAAACCCCCATTGTAATTAATATTTTAAAATTTTACTATGAAAACTTCATCCTGAATATGTTATCCTGAATATTTTTCCAAAATGCTTAATTCCAATTTTCTTAAAAATCATAGAAGAAAAAGCTGGTCAACCAGCTCTGGTCTACCATATGTCATAGAAAAAGAGCAATTTTTAAACTGCTTTTATTTTTAAAAAATGGAGTAGTCAGAAGAAAAAACATTGCATATTTCAGTTTAGAAGTACCAGAATTACACCAGCAAAAAAAGGTCATAGAACAATTTCTGTTTATTCCACTAAATTTTACATTAGTCCTTTAAACAAAACTATTATTCATCAATATTCATGCTGGAGGTCACAATGATTTTTGAAAAAAAAAGTGTCCTGAATTCTTCCAAATGATTAAGATTTCCAGGCAATTCATCAATTTTTTTTCATTTCCTTGTTATTCTATATTGAGAGAAAAAAAAAACATAAATAAAAATAAATAAAGGATATAATTACTTTCAGCTTTATCTGAATAGTTGGTAAATGCTTATGGATGATCACAATAATTGATTCAAGCAGCTTTATAATGGAAGGTTTTTCAGAATGTTTTGAGGAAACAATCAAAGGCCAAAGTTTACTTAATGATTCCCAACACTGAATGAATAGCAAAGAGCTTCTTTTCTGTCCAACAATAACATGCAACACACCCTAAAGGAGAAAAAAAAAATATTTATACTTTTAGACATTATATAAATCAAGAAATTAAACTATTTTGATTCTAACTTCTTTTACTGTTACAAACTGAAGCTAGCCACCTTTGGAAACCAACTGTTCACCTGATTTAATCACTTAAAAAATAAATATTCGTAGAATAAGTATATGTATTCTATACTTTGCTTGACAAATCCAAAACGAATATTTAAATTTTGCACATAAAAAAGGAAGCAATATTAAAAAACTTAGATAACTTTTAGTTCAGCCATAAATTTGAATTTAGTGCTTTTGTATATTTTTCTCACTTAAAAATCTTCATAATCCTTTCATAAGTACGAAGACAGATTGTATGCATAGGAGAATACTTCATTTTTGTTTGACAATTAAGTTACCTGCAGTTTACATCACTTATTTTTCATTGCAGAAGTTAAAAATTAACTGCAAGTTTTTTTTTCTTGCAAATTTTACAATATAAAGCAATTTTAAACACAATTGTATAAGTCAGCACAATGACCCCCGATGATATGAAAAGGCAAACATCTGGTTTATGGGCAGAAATGGAAGCATCTATTAGTTTATATGGGTGGTAGTTTGCTCATTAGAGATGTGCACTTTTGCCCAGGGACTGGGCAATCGGGCGATCGCCCGAAAAGCTGGTAGGTCACAGTGCTGGTTGGGATTTTTGGTTAAACTCTTTTTTTTAACTCGAAACACGCTCTAAATGAATATAAGTTTGAAGAACCGGCAAATTTGGCGACACCTGCGCCAAGCTTATGTTTGGGAGGCAATCAGGCACTGGATATAGCTTTAATAGCAGGAGTGCCCACAAGGCATTTTTTGAGTGGTCAAAAAGAGAGCCCCCGTCTGTTGGTTCTCGGGCCCCTTATCCTCAGTATAAGTTACAAAACATACAACTGCGATTCCGAAGTGGGCCTGCACTTTCCGACTAGGCTGACATTGCCTCTCGTTGGCCCTAAGTGTACATAAGACTTACAACATTGACTTCAACAAAATATTACAATATGAGTATTAATTTTTGAAAATTGCTTATATTATCTTCTTCATTTAATTTCACAGGTAAATTTTTCTTGACTGGAGTAGACTACATATGTTACAACATAGTTAAAATATTACTAGATAGCTGGCGCTAAAAGTAGAGTAAATATTTCCCCATTCCACTTTGATCCTCTATTTCACTATTCCCTACATTCTCCCACATCTTAATTTTATTCAAAACATGGAATAATTATAAAATAGGAAATAAAATAAGCCAATTTAACACTAGAAAGACGGAAGCGGTCATTTTGACCGCAATCGATTTTCAAATGCTCATATTTGCTGCGTTTAATTTTCAAACTCTTTTTCCTTCATTGACTTTTCCTAACTATTTATTAAGATTTTACAACAGTAATTTTTTTCCTTTTAGGATTATTATTATAGTCGCTATAAATGTTTATACCTAGAAAGACTGACTACGGTCATTTTGACCGCTAAGTGAACCGTTCTTTATGCATCCGTTTTCTTCTTTTTTCTCTTATCATTTGTGTGTACTATGGACTATTGTTAGTTGTCAGGGTGAGTAATGTTCTTTTGCGCTTGAGTGGTATCTGCTGGTCAGGTTTGATTATTTGAACTGTTAGGAAAATGCGAAACACCTGCTGGTTGTATGGTTTCAGTTTTCTGCTAATAGGGTTAAAGTTGAAAAAGGTAAATTTGAAAAGCATGTGACTGGACACGTGAAATTAATTTGGGCCTAAAAAGAAGTAAATATAAACAGATAAATTCCTAAAATGTTTGCTGGAATTCTATTGTGCACCAAAACATGTGCTTTGCTTGAAACATTGACGTTTATTTTCTTCGATGATAATGAAGTGCTCAGTTACATAATTATCTTCATAATGTCGAGAATAACCGTTGAAAAGCAAACCTGATATTAATATTAATTCCCGAAACTGTTGCAGATTTATATAGAACAGATTATGGTTCGAATGAACAGTCTGACTTATCTGAAGAGAAATATATTCCTAGCGATGAGAATAGCTTGCTTTCATGATATTATTGCGAATAATTTTCGGAGCCAAGATTTGCCGAAAATTATTGTTCTTCTGAGTTAGAATCAGAAGAAACCTCGCTAATAAAAACCGAAGCTCTGAATATAAAAAGCAGTGAAATAAAAAGGGAAAAGGATCCGACGCCCAAAAAAAGGGGAAATTTTCGAAAACAGAACTCTTATTTCTTGATTTTCCTCCAAGTCACCTCCACTGATCAATTTTGTTGCATATAAATAAGTATGTACCTCCAAAAAAAGATTAAAATAGTGTGAAATTAAACCATGCGGAAATAAAACTACGATCATTTGTTCTGATTGCCAAAAAAAAAGAAAAAAGAAACTGTTAATGGCTAATATACAGCTGACGTGATAACATAAGTATTTCGAAATACTGTAAAAGATAGTAATGTACGGTATCTTGCGATATTTAGATATTGTTTAAAACAAACACACGCATGGTTGATTATAGTACTTGTTAGTCATTATATTCTAAGAAAATTTCTTCTTTGTTATACAAATTCGCTCTTTCTCAATGCCAATTGTGTAAAGCAGTGTATTTCACTTGATAGAACATAAAATTAAAAAAAAAGCTATCTGAGACTTATTTGCAGACTAGATTACGATTAAAATGTTAAATTAAACTCTGACCTGTTGAAATAAATCTTTTGTATGGTTAAAAATCCCGAAAGGAGTCCATTTCCAATCTTTTAAGTATGGCGGTCAAAGTGACCGCTGCTAGTCCTTCTAGGTATACGCAAAACGCCGTCTTTCTAGTGTTAAAGTAACATAGGTGAAAATAACTTGCAATTTTCAAAATTGTTGAAAAAGTTACAGGATGCAAAAAGATTGAAACTTAAAACATAGCAAACAATTTTCGGCAATATAAGTAATTCTTTACCCCTCTTTTTCTTATATGCTCCCCTTTAGCTTTCAATTACAAAAAAATGAATGCAACAGCTATTTCATTCTTGCAGTAAATGTTTTAGGTGATAAAATCGCATTTTTGACGCAAAAATCGTGAATTTGGCTGTTTTGTATCAGCTTGTATCAGAATTTGAAAATTGGCTGAATTGGCGCAGATTTTCCACCCCTGGAATAGGGGGGGGGGAAGTTAAAATACAGTGGGAGTGTTTTTAAAATATTGCAATGAATATGCACACCAATTGTTCTAAGTGTTTGAATGTTTAAAAAAAAAATAAACTGGATTAAGAGATTCAGGAAGTGTGATATTTAGAATGAAAAATGTGGAAAAAAGCAATATCCCTTCAAAGGTATCACTGCAAAGTACACCACATCTGTCCAAACTGTTAAAAGTTTTTAATTGGGGCCGCAGATGGCTTTGTATTCCAAATAGATAAAAATACTAAGCTGCATGAACCAACTAAAGCAGTTCAATGGTTTTGGAGAAAAAAACTGAGGGTGAGTATTCCACAAAACTTTTAATCATAATTAGAATAAATAAGAGAAGATAGTCAAGAAGGAATTCCTCGAACCTTATTCCTCCATTTTACTTCACCAAAGGTAGCCTAGAAGTATATTTTTGAAACTTTGATTTTGGAAGCATTCCGGGAGAAAGTTTCCAAACTCCGCAATTGCAACCAGGGGTGCCCACAAGGAGGGATTATGGCGCAAGTTGCGGCATCAAAATTTTGGGGGGGGGGGGGATTTTTTTTCCAAAAGGTTTTTTTCCTTTAGAACATGAAATTTTTGAATTTTGGAGAGAAAAAATATTTAAACTCATTCAACAAGAAATAGATGCATTAATAATACTTTTTTCACGTATACCTCAGGGCCATTGCTGTTGCCCCCCCCCCCCACAGTTTTTCAGAAGTGGGGTCGCCAATATCATTTTGGCGGTGCAACTAATGAAGAAAAAGGGAAACTCTCAGTTGTTTTGAAAAATTAAAATAGTAATTATAAATGAACAATTGAAATAATAGTGACAAAAAGTATTTTTTCTGTAAAATTTTAATAGAAAATTTAACTTTAAAATATGATTTAGGAACTTCCATGATTCTCTTTTATTAAGAGTATCTAAGTAAGGGCCGCAGAAATTTATGCTTCAAACATTTTTATTAACACAAAAAAAAAGGATTCATTACAGCACACTCTTCACTTGTCCACAGAGTTGGTATGTCTGCCTAGTCGGAAACAATCTACTCGGCTCAAATTATTGTGCATACAGTAAAATAAGCATAAAGGGAGGGAGAACCGGCGCCAATTTAACATGGTGCATGCCTTGTCTCCCGGCAGCCCTGGTTATACAAAATCGTGCTTCATGGTTCTTTAGTTTAAAAAAAAAAACATAAATAAATAGGACAGCTTTATTAGGACAGCCCATAGGATAGGAGTCGCCGAAACATTCCCATATTTTTTTTTTTTTTTTTTGATGAAAAATGTCCTGAAAATGTCCTAAGAGGAGAAAAATGTATGGGTTGCCGAAATGAATTTGAAATAGAGAGAGAGAGAAACAGTTAAATGCAAAGAGAGATCCAAAGTATTGTAATGAAATGCACACCAAAAATTCTAAATGTTTGAATGTAAAAACAGTAAGTAAATCAAAGCTTGATCAAGACATGCAGGTGGCATATTTAAATTAAAATGAAGTGGAATAGAGATCTAAGGTATCGCAGAAAATTACCACATCCGTTCAAAATGTTAAAAGTCCTTTTTCTAAGGCCGTAAACGCTTGTATTGCAAGAAAACAAAAATATTAGGCTGGGAATTAGAAAACTTTATTATGGAAAATCCAAGCAAAAAAAAGTGTTTGGCAAAGGAACATTTGAAAAAAATATTGCCACAATATGTTTATCAATAATTAAAATTTACAAAATGAATCTAGAAGGGACGTAGCCAAACTGAAAGGAAGAGTGGGGAACTCAAACCCTTCTTTTACGTCCCCAAAGCTGGCCCGGAAGTGTGTTTTTAAAACTTAGTTTTTGAAAATATCCCGGGAAAACGTTCCCAAACCCATCCTTTAACCTAACGTCATTAAAGATGGCCTGCACCTGAGTATTTAGGACTGCAATTTCGAAAAACCGTGAGAGTGCTCCCAACGTAACCTCCAAGAAACGCCCTCTCAATTAATCATTCATCATTATTCAAGGCCAAATAAATTTCGTCTTTTGGACTTTTTTTTTTAATTAAACTCCCTAAGATGTCCCGAAACTGACGTCCTACAAATATTACCTAAGATATTCAAAATTTCATTGTTAAGGCTTCAATTCAGAAGATTTTTTGGGGGAGATCTCCAAAACCTTCTACCCCTCTAACATTATTTAAAATCGTCTACGGTTGCATTAATTGAATTTTAATTTTGAAAAAGTGCCAGGGGAGGACTTCAAATCTCTCCATTCCTTAACATTACAAAAAAATCTTCTAAAACAGCGGCTTCACCAAATCGAATTTTTTTCCAGAGAATGACCCCCACCCCCCTTCTCTCTCTCTCTCTCTCGCCAATATCATCAAAAATGTCTTAAATCTCGCTTTTAGTGCTTCAATATTTCAATTACAAAACATTTCTTGTCGCGAGCCCCTTCAAACCCCCCCCCCCTCCCCCCTTTCATCGAAGGTTGGCTTAAATTACGTTTTCGGAGCTTTAATTTCCGGAAACTGAGGATGCACTAAATTTTAGTAAAAAAAAAGTCTACAATCTTGTTTTTAAGGCTTCAAAATTTCAAAACATTCTGGGATTGGGTTGGCCCCCGCATCTCTCTTCCCTTTAATATCACCATAGATCGTCTAAAACTGCATTTTTTGAACTACAATTTTCAAGTTTTTTTCCGGGGGAGTGCCCTGGACTCCCCTTTACGTGTCACAATCAGAAATAATTCACAATAGGGAATGTGTGCTTGAAGTTTGTATTTTGAAAAATTATAGAACGATGACCCCGAGTCTCTTCCTCCCTTAACATCACCATAGATTGTGTAAAAGTGTTTTTTTCAAATAACAATCTTGAAAATTCTCGAGGGAGAGCCCCCGGATCCCCTCTTCTGAACATAATTAAATATGACGTAAGATTGTGTTGGGAGCTTAAATTTGGAAAAATTATCGGGAGAGGCTATCCTGAACCTCCCATCCCCTTCCTCCCAAACTTAAAATATAGTTTAAAACTGCGTTTTTACGTCTTCAATTTCGAAATAATGCAAGAAGCTAGCTCTCCGACGCCCCCAATTCTGATTGAATATTATTCTTACGATTAAATTTATATTGCTAGTACTAAGGTCTAGTAATATGACTTTCCCTGCTAAACCCCAGAAGTCAAATCTTCTTTCTCTCTCTCTGCATATTTGAACATGAGTTTGAAACAATTAAGGAGCCGCAAAAAGCGTAGACCCCCCTCCCCCTCCCCAGTTCTTTGACCTAGCGACAGCACTGGTACTCTTTCCAAAATTTAATGACCGTGTCTCTTTTTCAATGAAGGGAACATAACAGACGACATGTAGTTTGTGTCTGTTTCAAAGCTGGATCAGACAATTTGATTTCTTTTCAATATTTTTATAAATTTTCTGGAAGTAGCACAATTTTGCATGATGAATACGTGTAACAGCGATGGGAGGGAGAGAGGTCGAAAATGTTTTATTGCTTGTAATAATTCTGACCAGTAAGCTCTTAGTCTTTCACTGATTCATTTGCACCTTGACAATCGTCAAGAACTAGTTTTGAAGTTTGCGAATAACATATTTTTTTATCCCTCCAATAGACAATTAATATATTTTCATTAACTAGCTTAAGCTTATAAAGAATTTTTCTCTCTCATTTCACTTTACTCCCATCTTCTCTACCATTTTTGATTGTTTTAATTTATCATTAGATGATTTTAATTAAAACTTTCAGTGAAGTTGGTTTTAGCTGATGGAAGTAGAACAGTCTGTTCTTAAGGTGTTTAAATTATTTTTCGTAAACCATATTTATTTTCTTCTTTGTCTGATATGTATAGAAGGATATTTGATTCATTAATGTTCTCGAGTTCTGATTTTCAATGTTGATGAATTGCTGAATCCATTTTTAAGTATTTCCGAAAAATATCTGTCACAGTGTGTGTGATCCATCATCTTTTTTGGGTATGCGACATCAATTTTGGAAAACTTCCAGGAGAGCGCCTCCACTGTAACGCCAGAATAACACCCTCTTTATCAACAAGAGTCATCTAAAACTGTGCTTCAAGAACTGCAATTTTGAAAAATTTATAGGAGAGAGCTCCTGATTCCCCCTTCCTTAACACGATCAAAGACAAGCCTAGAGTTGCGTATTTGGTGTTTCAATTTCAAAAAATGCCAGGGGAATGGCACCGAAATTCACCGTCCACTAACATTATCAAGATCCATTAAAACTGCGTTCTCAAAGCTACAAATTCGAAAATTTAAGTAGAGTGCCCCTCTCCCCCCCCCTCTCGTCAACATTATTAAAAAATTGTCTTAAATTTGGTTTTCAGGGCTTCAATTTCAAGAAAATTCTGGGAGAGCTTCCGAAAACTCTCTAACAAAGGTCAGCTACAATTGCGATTTTAGAGCTTCAGTTTTAGAAAACTGCTTTTCTCCCATCCATAGATAGCACTTTTAAAACTTCAATTTTGAAGATTTTCCTGGGGCGAGCCCTATAGGATCTCTTCTTTCCCTAAGATAGTCTAAAACTGCGTTTTTAGAACTACAATTTGAAAACAAAGGAGAGCCCTCCTTAACACAACGTTAGACTACCTACAATTGCCCTTTTAAAGTTTCAATACTGAAAAATTACCGGGAAGGGGCCACCAAACCTTTTATCCCCTTAACATCACCAGAGATCATCCAAAACTGTGGTTTAAAACTACGATTTCGAACATTTTCCGGGGAGAAACCCCCGGCCCCCCTACCTATAAGTGACAAAAAAAAATAAAATTCATATTGTATAGATTTATATTGTATAATTCTAGTAATTACTCCATCCCAAGCCAGAAAGTTGAATCCCTTCTCCCTGTAATTATTCATACGTTTGAAAAAAAAAATAATAATAAGGCGTAGCAAAATTCATTGGTACCCAAAACTTGTTTACTCAAGCTCCACATTGTAAAATTTGGGAAAACAAGGCGGGTCAACAATCCAACAGTAATCAAATGGTATTTGTTAGCGCTACCTCCCCCCCCCCCCCCCCGTGAATTTGATTGGAAATTAAACACTCTAAAAACTTATCTTTAACCCGATTCGAAAGCGAGAAAATTTTTGGGGGGGAAATTGCGCCATTGAGCTTGGGGGGGATTGGCACCCCTGATTGCAACCAACAACTATGGAGAAATTCAATTTCGATAAAGAAAACTAGAAACTCCCTCTCCTCTTCATTATTTGAAACTTTGGCTTATGAAGAATTCTGCGGGAGTTCCTGAAAACTCACAACTGCATATGTAGGACTTGCGACAATTTTGAAAAACTCAGGAAAGAACACCACCGTAACCCTTCAAAACGCTCCCTCCCCATCAATGAAGATAGTCTAAACTTTCATTTATGGGCATCACTTCTAAACAATTTCTGGGGGAGAGCCTTTGAACCACCTCTTCTCATAACATCATTGGCGATCATCTATAACTGTGTTTCTTAAATTTCAGATTCAAAAAAATGGCAAGCCCCCAAACCTCTCCTCTCACAAACTGTACCAAAGATAGTCTAAAACTGCCCTTTTATAAGGACAATGTCGAGAAATTTCCAAGAAGAGATTCAGAAAACTCCTCTATGGATCATTCCATGTCAAATCGCCTAAATTAAATAGTCGGCTGTGCCGTCATGTCTCCGATTTTCTCCGTTATTTTTTTACAAATAGATATCTATGAGATAAGCTCAAATTATTTTTTTAAAGATTTTTTGAATGAAAATTATATTTTTTGGAGTCACTGTTTCGGCATAAATTTAGAAAATCTCTCTAATTTCTTTATTTTTCAACCAATTAAGCTGAATTTGGTATCAATTTCAAGCTAATACTTTTCTCTTTCAGTGTGAACGACAGAAATTATTCTGTGAATAGTTAGCTGTTGCCACTCTTTATCTAAAATCAGTTGTTATGCTTTATCATTTGGGTAGTTAAAAAAGTCATATCTCCGGAGTACCTACTATGAGCTGCATCAAAATTGTTTTGTAGCATATTGAAATCATTTTCTTGCTATGTAGAAAAAAGAAGAAGCAAGTTTTTTGTTGCTTTGAAATAAAATAATAAAGTGTGTTTTGCAGAAAATACAAGTTTTCTGTTGCTTTAAACCCCTTTTAAGCTTAAAAAAGTCCAAAAGCTTTACAGAATTATTAATACTGGACAGTCGAAGGATAAAAATTAATTTGTATCAATAGTTAATCGCTAAAACGCTGTTCACTTAGGAAAAGCATTGTGCAGAAACCTCAATTTCAGAGTTCACAAAAAAAACTTTTGAATAATAATTTGAAGAATAGTGTAAAATTCCTACGAATGGCATTATTTTGCTTTTTTTTTTTTTTTTTTGACATTAAGAGATGAAAAAAAATTGACCATTGAAAAGTTTCCATAGCATAATCTTGTTTGGATTACGTTACACCTGACAATAATCTTCCACATTTACAATAATCATGCAGTGCAACTCTAGATTTCTCTGAAGAAGATTTTTTTTTTTTCTGATTGAAGTATATTTTAAAATCTCTTTGAAACTTATTGATAGAAATTCTGATTTTCTCATCTTTCGATACAGAGGAAATAGCAATTTTTTTAATTAAATGAAGTCCGCCCAAGCATGCCTTTCATTTCACATTTTATAATCGTCGAAAGCTATGTGTCGATTCGCTTTCAAAGCGAAAGACGCGTATTGCATGAGTGTTTTTAGAGTGGAAGATCATTGTCAGGTGTTATGTAATCCAAACAAGTTTATGCTATAAAAACTTTTCAACAGTAATTCCTTTTTTTTCACCTTTTAATGCCGAAAAAAATGCAAAAAAATGCCATTAGAAATATTTTTTACACTATTCTTTAAATTACTATTCTTAATATTTAGAACACTTTCAATCAAAAGTTTTTTTTTTTTTGGTGAAGTCTGAAACTGAGGTTTTGCACCATTATTTTCCAAAGTGAACAAATTTTAGCGATTGACTATTGACACAAATTAATTTTTATCCTTTGACAGTTCAGTAATAATTATTTTGAAAAGTTTTTGGGCTTTTTTTAAGCTTTAAAGGGATTTAAAGCAATAAAAAACTTGTATTTTCTACAAAACAAACTTTATTTTTTTAAATTTAGAAACAACAAAAAACACCCTTCTATTATTTTTTATATAGTAAGAGAATGATTTAAATACGCTACAAATTTTTTTTAATGCAGATCATAGTAGGTACTCCGGAGATATGACATGTTTAATCTCCCAATCGAAAAAGCATAAAAACCAACTTTAGGTAAAGAGTGGCAACACCCAACTATTCACAGAATACTTTCTGTCGTTCACACTGAAAAAGATAAGTATTAGCTTGAAATTGATACCAAATTCAGCTTAACTGGTTGAAAAATGAAGAAATTAGAGGGATTTTCTAAATTCATGCCAAAACGTTGACTCCAAAAAATAATAAAAAAAATCGAATTTTTGAAAAAATTCTCCAAAGAGTTTAGTTTTCATTCAAAAAATCTAAAAAAAAATAATTTGAGCACATCTCATAGATATCTATTCGTAAAAAAATAATGGACAAAATTGAAGATATGACGGCACATGGCATAAGGCGATTGGACGTAAAATGACCCATTCAATTTCGAGATCCTTTAAGAATTCAACATTTCTGGAGGAGGGTCTCCAAATCTCTTTTCCCTCAACACTACCAAAGTTCGTCTGAAACTACGTTTTTAGTACTACAATATCGAAAATGTTTCAATAGAGATCGCCGACTCTTCTCCTCCTAATGTAATTGAAGATAATCTGCATGCTTTTTTTTACAGTTTCCACTTCGAAAAATTACCAGGTGAAGGTCTTCGAACATGGGGGAGGGGGAGGGGAATTTACACCTGAGCTTAGAGCCGGTTTTGTGAATTTGCTCGGGCCGTTTTAACTGTCCAATCCGGCCCCGCTTTTGCCCATTGATTATTTAGATTCAGTTTTGTAAAAATGACAATTTGTTCACGGCAATTTTTTTTACAACTTAAACTATATTCGATCTGCATTCTCATTACGGAAACTGATTAATTTTTTTACAATATAACTTTGAGTTTACACTTTTTGCTTTTACATTTACCAATGAACTGAAAGCAGTTTATTTTCTTTTGTTGTTTCCATAGAAATTCTTTTTGCTTCCCCTCATTTTCCACTTAAAGAATGTAATGAATTAATAAGGCCTTAGTGACATTAAAGAATGTGTGCATTAAAATTCCATCGTGTCTGCAAAATTTATTCAGATGGAATCGCCCTAACTTGGCCGCTTGTCAGATTCAACGTCTTTGGTGGTCAGACTGTATGAGTAGTATTAATATGGACCATTAGAACTGTTATTTACACATAACATGATGATTTCAAAATGAATATTACATTTAAATTATAAAATAGGTAGCACAAAGGAACTAACGTTATTGAATACTTCAGCAGAAATTATAATTGCGTTTGGCTACGATTAAGCCTAATTTTGCCTTCAGTTAGGCCTTTTGTAAAACTCTCCTCTTTGTCATCATCACTTTTCATTTAGATCTCCATTTCTCTGATTGACTGGAAGGCTTAGCAGCCTCATATAACAAGCTCTCTTCTGAGCATTTCTAACTATATTTTGCAGTTTAATTAAAAAGTGAATTTTGAATCGTACAAATCAAGATCAAATCAAACATTCTGAAAGTTTCAACAGAGGTTTATTTAGATTTAACGTTTGCCATTTGACAATACATAATAAGCCCAAACCCTGTGCAATGTAGCTAGAGAATTATATGGAAGTGACATGTGCATTATAAATTTTGAATACAATAGGCAACATTTTTGAACAACAAGACAAAACTTAATTGCAATAATTGTAATAGAGCGTACTGATAGATCATCAATAAAAAGTTTCATATTCAAAAATTTAATAATTTTCATATTTCACACATCTATTTAATAAATAAATATATGGTACCAAACTAAATAAAACAAAACAAGATGACAAAGAGAGAGAGAAAGATTGAAAACGAACAGAGATCAAACAAACAATACAAATTTTATGTTTCATAGAAAACAACTAGATTCTCATAAACATGGGTGGGGTGTCTATGCCACCTAAGAGCAATGGTGCACAACCTTTAAATGTTATGGAGTACCTCCCCCCCCCCCCTTGAGCAAACAAAACTAAAAATAAGCATTCTTGGAATACTCATTATTTGTGCTTGCCTCATATCAAGTGTAACAGCCTGTGCACTCACAGGCATGATTCAGCTGGTGTGAATGCACTCAGAAATTGATTATACAGATATAAATGCAATCAATTATTTGTTAAATTGACATTTTTCTTTCATAAACATCTCATCCATTTGCTTAAGACTATTATTAATTTCAAATTAATTTTATTATGTTTAAAATATGTCATCACTGATAACATAATCAGTGATGTAGCTGGAGGAAAAAAAAATATTTGAGGGGACTCACCTTAGGGTTTATGAGGCTGCACCAAAAGAAAAGGTGGCTTAAAACCAATTTACATTATATTTGCATTATTTTTAAAATAAAGATCCAAATATTTCAAGAAACAGTGTCCCCCCCCCCCACACACCTTAGGGTTTAGGAGGATGCACCAAAAAAAAGGTGGCTTACTATCAATATACACTATATTTGCATTATTTTTTACAATAAAAATCTAACCAACCCAACTAAAGTACGGTATATGATTATATTTAAAGCATTTAGGATACAAGAATAAGATTAACAAACTGTCTTAGCATCATGAAGGAAATGAAATATACATACCTTAAATTCCTCATGACATTCTGTAGGATCTTTCTGAAGTAATTCAAGAACTTTTGGAAATATAACTTTATAAGATTGATGAAAAGTATTTAAACAATTGTGTAGAACAATTTGAGCTTTAATCCTCACCTACATAAAGAATAAACATATTAGTGGAACTCAAATAGAAATTGAAGAAGAGTTAGAGAATTTTGAAAAACATAATTTTAAATAGGTTAATGTGCACTATTTAACGAAAAGATTTGTTACATTAACCTTTCTTTGCGGTTTTTAAACATTCATTTGCCATATTTTTCCAATGTGATATATACTGATAATTGATTAATTAACAGTTTCATTGTAACACGCAAGTAGGCTTCTTTAAGGAATTTATTGTTTTTTTTTTCGCCTGAAAGTTATTGCTTAACTTTCATTTGTGATGCAAATATCTTCAATAAACAGAAAAATCTGTCAGATTTTACCGTTTTCACCCTCTGCCTGACAAAAGTTTCAAATAGCAAAAACCTCTCTTTTCCATGGATAGCCGTCGCTGACGGAGCTGCTCTTGATCCGTCCTTCAGCTCCCTTTTCAAAAAATGGCATTATTTTATTATATGAAAACAAGCACTTTTAAAGATGTCTGGTCAATATTTGTAAATGAATCTGTAAGTCATCATCTCCTGCATTTTAGTCTGCTGATTTTGTTCCAAAAGTGTGTTTTATTGGAGTGTACATGATGTTGAAAAATTACGATTGGTGTTAACTGAATTGAATTGTATTGGCGGATCACCTGCCGTTTTCAAGAGTCCATCATGTTAATCTACTTAAAGTAATGCCTATACTATTCAATAATACTAGAGAAGCCAACAGACGTTATTCTGTTCAAACTTTGTACAATGAAAAGTTGAAAATTTTCAATAAACTATCAAGTGTTTGAACCGTTTTGTTGAAAAAAATAAGTAAAAAGAAAATGTTTTAAGCTGCTTCGTGTCAGAATGCGTATATTTATTACAACTTGATTTATCTAATGCCCACTGAGCAGTTGTTTTATTAACTATTTTTTCCCCGTACTTGATGGTTTGTTCCTTCAGCCATACTTAAAGGATAAAAAGCGTCCTCAGATATTAAGTGTAAAAAACTAACTACCCATCTAGAACAAACGGGAAATCCCAACGCAACATCCCCCATATGGAAAAGAATAAAACAATCAAAAGGATATCGTTTTAAAAAATGATAGAGGTAAAAACAGTTCTCTAAAAAATCGAAAATCACTCATCCCTCCCTCCCCTCTTTCAATGTAAAATAAACACATTCTTCAAATAAAATGACTAAAAACTCTTTAAAAACGAAAAACAATTCTTTGCAATTTGAAATATTTTGCCAAATAAACAAAAAGTACAATAAATTACATTAAAAGTAGCCTTAAAATGTAAACAAATGATCATGCAACTCTATTGTTTATAGCCAAGTCGCCAAGCCACCACGTTTCTGTAATCCAGCCAATCAGTGAGTGAAGTCAACTCCGATCGATTAGCAGTCCGATCTTTTGAAAGAAGACTTTTAAAACTCCATATATTTCCTAATTTGTTCTTTCTACCAAAGATAAAGATGCACTGATCTTTTGTGTGAATCCTTAAAGTATCTAATGAAAGGCTCATCTCCTTTCCTCTCATGGGAGAAGCGTGCAGTGACCACCTACAGCTTAAGGTAGCTATGGTCTTTCTCTTCTGTTGCGTCTCCAGGGTTCTATTCCATTCCAGTATTAATCTACCTGCTTGCTATGCATTCCTTTCTATTGTACCTTGTGTCAAAGTCTGAAATCTGTACCTTTCAGAATTTATCTACTCGCCCCTCGTCATTCTTGAGAAGACATGCGTGACACACACAAGTTTCTTATCTCTTGTCAGAGTCAGAAATACCCACAGTAAACATTTCCAAATGTTTTCATTATTTTGATGAAAATGTTTCAATTGCAAAAAATTCTATCCTGTCTCAGCAGCTCAAAATGTCCTCGTAACCACAGTTTTACCATAAAACACTGCCCTAAAAAACGGAGCCATTTAACATTAAAATTTATCATAGGGGCATATCTAGGGACTTTGAAAAAGTAATGTGACATTCGGAGAGTCGTGAAATCCAGGTGTCGCAATAAGGAGGTTTGATTACATTAAATAGTGCTACATCTTCTGAATACTCACAAAAGAGGTTACAATATCCTTGATAAGAACAATTAAATAATATGATCTTCATGTGCCTTCTTCAATTGCTTAACCTACCGAACAGGTTAATAAAAACATAACATTGCTTCAGACAAAGGAGATTATATGTGTATTCTATTGGATAAAAATTAATGGTTGATCTGTAAATCCATTTAAAGTTCCATAATGTATGATTGTTAATACATTTCTAAGTGAATGTTAAAAGATGAAATAGCAATATTACATGTACAACTACACAGTCCAGTCACATTAATGTGACCACCACGTACTTTCCACGTCAGAGTTAAATAACCAATCACAGAAGGCAGGTGGCAGCACAGTGCAGTTGAGCATATATAAAGGGTGAGGGCTTCGGAAAACATTTCAATCCTTGGCGTAATGCAGAAACGAAGCGATTTATCCGACGTCCAAAAGGGCATGATCATTGGCTTTTGGCCCAAGGGTGGAAGCATTTTCGAAATGGCTGAGTTTGTGAACTGTTTGCGTGCCGCCGTGGTAAAAGTGTACCGTGCATGGCAAAATGGGACTGTCCAAAATCAGCGACGTGGCAAATGTGGTGCACCACAGGCCATAGATGACAGAGGCGAACGACGGTTGCGGAGATGCGTTCGGGCAGATAGACGGGCTACCGTTGAGCAACTGACCACCAAAATGAACCAAGGGGCTACCAAAAGTGTCTCCCAAACTACTATTCAGCGAACATTGCTGCGTCTGGGCCTCCGAAGCAGACGCCTGGTTCGTGCACCTATGCTGACTGCTGTTCATCGACGACGAAGGCTAGAAATTACAAGCCAGTACAGCAGCTGGACGTCCACTGAGTGGCGACAGGTAACGTTTTCAGATGAATCGCATTTTATGCTCCATCGGACAGATGGACGTTGACGTATAAGGCATGAAACCTCTGAAAGGAACCACCTTGCAACCATTGCCGGAACGGTCCAAGCTGGAGGAGGGAGCATTATAGTCTGGGGAATGTTTTCCTGGCATTCTCTGGGTTCACTGATCATTGTGGAAGGCACGATGGATCAATACAAGTATGCATCTGTCCTTGCGGACCATGACCACCCCTACATGCGCATTGTTTTTCCTCAGGATGATGGCCATACAGCTGCCAGTGTACGTGCGTGGTTTGAAGAGCACCAGGATGAGTTTACCGTCCTCCCCTGGCCAGCAAACTCACCTGACTTAAACCCAATCGAGCATCTGTGGGATCATCTCGATCGAGTTGTTCGCGCCATGGATCCTCAACCACGTAATCTAGCGCAGCTGGCCACGGCATTAGAGTCGGCATGACTCAACATCCCAGAGAACACCTTCAGGGACGTAAGTGACTCTCTTCCTGCTCGTCTCGCAGCAGTCCGCTCTGCGAAAGGTGGTTATTCTGGCTTTTGACGGATGGTCACATTAATGTGACTGGACCAGGGGCGGCAAACAGGGGGGTCAAGAGGGGGCAGTCGCACTCCCAAATTTTTTGAGCAGAGTGATAGAAAATTATTGAATTCAATTTAGGTAAGTCGGTAATCAATGTTCATTAAAAAACGCACTGGTTCTCAGTAACTACAGTGGCTCCCAAAAGTCTTCGTACACCTACGACTTTCAACGAAATAGGCCTCAATCCATTGGTTAGAATTAATATTTCAGAATAGGTATTTAATTATAAGATCTATGATCATTTTTTAACAAAACTACATAAAAAGTTTTAAAAAAATATTAAAACTTAATTTTTAAAAAATTGAAAACCAAAAAGTGCCAGAAATTTTATCTCACAAAAGTCTTCGTACACTTTACAAAATGTCTATATATTATTGAATAATCTAACTTTTGATTAAGTTATTAATTAGCAGAACATCATGCAGCATTCATAACACCTTTTAAACGTCTAGGAATAAATTTTATTTTTCTTCTTTCTTTTTTTTTTGCGTAATTTCTGAGTAAGTGTTCAACCACACTTCGAGTCTTACTGTTTCTAGCTCTATTTTCGTTTTAAAGCCCTATTTTCGTAATCTAGCCTCCATATATCTCTAAATACATTACATTCAGTTCAAATCTGGAGATTGAGGGGGTATTTTCTAAACTTTAGGACAATTTTCGAGGCACTAGACGCATACGTTGGATACCGTGTGCTTCTTATCGTTACCTTGATAAAAAACAAAGTTGTTTCCAATAAACAAATTTTTGGCTAATAATTAAAATTGGTTTTTAAAATATTTAAAGGAACAGCATGATTCACTATTTCATCAAAAAATTCCAAACTACCAAGTCCTAATGCTGATATGCACCCTCACACTAGAACACCTCCACCATCCTGATTAACTGATCCAACTAAGTACTTAAGATTAAGTTCCTAATTTTTTCTTCTACTTACAATTATACAACAATTTAAACAAAAATGTTGAATTAATTTTTATCTGTAAGTAAGGCGTAGTTATAAAATGTTTTGAACTTATTTATCATTGATTTTGCGGCGAAAAGCGTAAGCTTTTTGCACGGCCAAGAAAATTTCTGCAGGAAGAGGTCGCGTGTAATCCAGCTATTCAGAGAACTTGGCGAGCAATTTTAGGTGAAAATTAAATTAAAAAATTTTCATTCAACTCTGCAGAAACTTTTACAGCACTCAAACGTATACTTTTCATAATTTTTTTAACTGTAAATCTCCGATCACGCTTTGTTAACTTTGCCTGTTGACCTTTTCTTGCCTTGTTTTCAATCCGATTCCTTTCTTTAAATCATTTCATCAAGAACTTTACTATAGAATGAAATAAATTAACTAGTTTAGAGACATTTCCATTCAATTTACCGCTACTGTGAGGAAAAAATCCAACTTTCGAATGGTGTTTGTGGTTTTTACGAATACCAGCCATTTTAAAGTAATAAGCCCAATATTAAGGAATAAATAAACGGAAAATTAAAGCCAAATGACAGTTAAGGGTCAATACAATGCAAAAATAATAAAAAAACGACATATGATAATTTTAATCATGAATTTATTCGAAAATATTTGAGTGTACGATGACTTTTGTGGCATGTTATTTCTCTGTCTCTTAGTTTCTGACCCATTTCAAAAAGGAGATCCGTCAATATTTTGAAGAAACCAATGGTTTGTATTTAGAATGACATAAGAATGATGTGAAAAAATATTGGACTTCATATTCGAATTCAGTTTCGAGTTACTTTGGTTTTTACTAAAAAATTTCAAAGTGTACGAACACTTTTGGGACCCACTGTATTTGATGAAACTCGACACATTCCCAGACTAGAAAAAGTGTTTTTCATTATTTGGACGATGACTTAGAAATTCATGAAGTATTTTCCTGCCTTTTTAAAACATAAAAAACTGATAGAGAACCATGGTTAATTTTGACTAAAAAAGACATTTCCTCATATAGGCTAAATATTTCATACTTGTGTGCCCAGTGTATCGATGGTATGTCCAATATGAGAGGCAAGTGCAAAGGGGTGTGGCTGCATGATTTTCACAAGAAAATTCCTTGATGCTTTACATTCACTTTGATGCTCATTTTTTAAGTGTATATTTATTTAATGACTTAATCGCTTTCTTCTGCTAGAAACACGTTTCAGCCGCTCATGCATCATATGCTTTCATAGAAACTTCTTAAAAATGCATGTGGTTATTGAATTAAAAAAAAACATATGAACAAATACCTTTTATAGGGCTCTATAATTATGCAATCTCGGAGTGACACAAGATGGTCTTCAAGTGTTAAAACCATAAAAACATTTGTCCGTAACTTCAAAGCAGTGATTTGACTACTGGAAGAATTATTGCAAAATGATTCCTTCAATGGTGGAAAAGCTCATGCCCTATAGCATGTATGACTTCGTTTGAATTTTTATTCAATCTGTTTGTATTGAGGAAAGTTTTTAAAAAATTTCATCCTATCAAAACATCTTCAATCCGCTACCCTTAACTTTCTGACTATTCAAACCACAGTTCAATCCAAAAAAAAAAAAGTGGCAAAAATCCACATGGTGATGTGAAGTCAAGTATTGTTTTTTTAATACTTGTATGAAGTAATAGATTCAGTTTCGAATGAAATCAACACAAGATTTGATGATAATTATTTTCTTGGCTCTATATTATCTGTATTGGATTTTGAAAGCAAAAAATTAAATGTTTCAATTATGAGTAAAATTTTTATCATGAGGCAAGAAAAATTACAAGCAATAAACTGACAGACCAGTTATCACATCCAGAGACTGCAGTTTCGTCCCTGTTATGGACTCATCATCAGTCTGGAATCGTGAATAACAGAGCTGGAGGCAGATGACATCTTACTGAAGCTGAGAGCGTCGACGAGACTAGATTATTCAATGATGAAAAATTAAACCCCTCACTATTTTTGAAGTTGCCCGGGTGATTTTGAAGAGCAATATATAAAGTGTTTTCATACATAACTTTGTGTTACTTCAATTATTTTTTAATTATTCCAATCAGCTCAGCTAGTAAAGAAATTTTTTTTATGTCTCAGGAGGTTAGAGAATTATTGTTGAAGCACAATAGGCAAAAAGAAAACTTTTCTATTTAGCTGTACTGGCAACATAGCACGACACTGGGCACTGATAGATTGGTAACACGACGCCCTACTCTTCCGAGTTCCAAAAATCATGCAATAAACCTTTTCCAAAAGGTATAAAAACTTTAGTATCGAGATGTTTTGTATGATAACTTATTAAAAAGTGAATCAAAATTTTAATTGTTTCTAAAAACTATTTTTTATTCATACTAAACCGATTTTATGACCACTTCCTCTTAGCTAATGTGTGTTTGGGACCTCACTGTTGCAATACATATTTAAGAAACTCGACACCCCAAATGAAATGCTGAAATGCCGCCCCTGGACTGAACTGTGTATTAATTTACTGAGCTTAGTCTATGGTCTAATGTATGGTGTCATAAAATAGATAATAAACCAGAAATTCAAATGTCTTTTGAATTTCTAAGATTGCTTCATGGTACAAAATTCCCGGGTAAAAAAATTTTGGGGGGCAAATTTGAAAAATTCCTATGTCATTTTCCCTGACTATTCCAGGTTTTCCCGGTTTCCCAGGAGAGTACGAACCCTGTGCTATATTTCTTTATGTCAAATGTTAAATTAACATGATATAATTACCTATCACATATTCATATTCAAATAGTTCTGTTGCAATGAGTGTAAAATATTCAATTATTATTTTATTCAACTTAAGAGTTACCTTACATACTACCAAACAAAAAATACTTTTAACACATATACACACTAAAAATTCAAGAAAAAAATACATAAATAGATAAATAAATAATAAGCAATAAGAAAAAGAATTGCAATTCTTTCAACTACTTGTACACTCCTATACAAATTGGCATTACAAAGCTTGAAGTCAAATTATAATATTCAAAAACGTCATAGACAAACTTCAATCAGCTTATAGTAAAAGAATTATATGAAAAACATAACTAAAAAAGGAGAAAAAATCTATTTAAACAGATCTTACTTCACTGTAATGACTTGTAGATAACTGTAAAAGATCTTTCATGAGCAAATAGTGAACTTCAGTACAATAATGTCTGTACTTTTCCGAAAGACGCAACTGGAAAAAAAATATAAAAAATAAAAACTTTTACAATGTTCAGCTTTTAAAATAATATTTGAGGATGAATAATAATAGGTTGAAATTATGCAAAAAATTTCCTTCCTTTTTGTTCTTAATCATAAAAAAATTTTAAAAGCTTCCTCTTTTCTGGTATTTAACCTGGGAAAGTTTCAAAAATTGTTTAAATAAAAACTGTTGCTGTATGAACAAGTAAAGCTTGGACATCAAATTGTGTCTTTGCACAAGTTCAACATCAATAATAAAATATTGATGTTCAAAATTAAATATCCATGGTATTGATACATCGACAAAAATACATCGATGCTTTGTAACATTGACCCTTTGAAATATCGAATCTTTTAATATATATTAACATACAAACCTGAGCTTTTATAGGTAAAGTGAGTTCACAGGCTCTATTTATTAATTAATAAGTAAGATGTTTTAGCTGTCAAAGAAAACCAATTAAGATAACAGCAATATTAGTGATATACTTGAAGTATCTTATTTCCAACTCACTGTAAAAGAATTTATTTTCTCGAGCCTGTTGTAATTACAAAAATTTAGGCTTTGCAAAATATTTCAATTTAATGATACCTAATCAATTTATGGTTCTGTTTAAACGCAATTTGTGAACTTTGCAGCTCGTAAAATCACTGATATTTTCATTTTGTGGAAATTACGGCTCGCCAAAAAAAAATGCTATTACAGTAAGTAATACAAAGGAATAAATAACTTTTGCATATATTTAACATAAAAAATATTGAAATAGGAAGAAACTAATAGGAAAAGTTTTGTAACATTTTTTGATCTTTCACCAAATAATACAAACACTTAAAA
Source organism: Uloborus diversus (assembly GCF_026930045.1). Lineage (NCBI taxonomy): Eukaryota > Metazoa > Arthropoda > Arachnida > Araneae > Uloboridae > Uloborus > Uloborus diversus. The sequence goes on along the minus strand of NC_072732.1, from coordinate 80,715,899 downwards.
TGAGGAATTCAATGATTTCAATACAAACTAATTGGAGAATTAATAATGTTTTCTAATGAGAAATTACGGGAAAAAATAACAAAAAAATAAATAGGTGTTCTTATTTTCCTTTGAACTAGGGAGAACTGATCATAGCATATTTAAAACACAAAATACAAATAGTTATAGTGCATAAAACTGTTTGGCAATAAAAAATCATGTTTAAGGGAAAATTATAATTAAACACTTTAAATCATTGTTTCACAGGGGATATTTTTGCTATTTTTCATTCAAATATAAAGCATTGATGTGAGAAACAACATCAACCCTAAAACATTGATGGAAGGAACACTGATGTTTCGAAAACATCGCCATCAATATTGCACACTCTACTTCGCACATCTTAATCAGAAGGAAAATATAAGTTAAAAATATTATGCTTCATAACACCTCAGTATCAGTTCCCATTTATTTTGACTATGAAAGGCCCTTCATTTGTATATTAAATCTTATTTAGTAGCATCAATTTGTTTGTTTATGCAATTTGTAATAGTAATTGGATAAAACATAAACACAGGACTTATCAAACACTTTTCACTGGCATAGATAAGAGCAACCCAGCAATAATACAGTTGGTTCTCTAACGACTTTCTCTATTAAACGACGGCTTTTTCACGGTCCCAGATGGTCCACTATAGTGTTAAAAAGCATTCTATTTAAGGACGCTTTCTACTTAAGGAGGATTTTTTGTGGTCCCTTGAAAATCGTTAAACAGAGAACCAACTGTAGTTTGTTTGCTCTTTCTGACAGTAAAGCTGTTCATTTGCTTTAATGCAAGAATAAATTTCTCAGCATAACTTAAAGCTTATTGTTAAAGTATAATTTTAAAGTTTATATGTTAATGAGATGAGTATGAAAGTTAAATTTTCATGTCAAGTTTAGCATCAAGTCTCCTGTGGAACTTATTTCTTGTTGACACATAAGTTGAGCACATATATGTTGCCTATGCCACATGGTAAAAGTGTCACCGCCTTTCATGACAATTGAGAATGTTCACCTTTTAAACACAATCAGAATTCCAATTGAGGATTGATTTTCATTAAAAATGCAAAGATGAACTAGATATCCTTATCTCGCATATTGTTGTACTGATGTAGTTGAAGGTAGTAGATTGAAAGTAGTCATTGACAAGAAATGGGTTCTTTAAGACATCACCATATCTAAGGAACCCCAGTGTTCAGCAGAACACAATTCATGAAACGCTGCTTTAAATCAGAGTTTATAAATATCAGTTTGCATTTTAGCAGAATGAAGAAAATTCTTGAAAATAAAATACACCCAAACCTCTTTTTGTGCAGTGGATAGGGACTGCATAAAAGAAAGTTTGTTTGTTTTACAAATAACTTCGTCCGTTTTATAAATACTATCATCAATTGAGATCCAATCAGATTGAAATTTTCATACACCACACAAAAACAGTTGGCAAAAAAAAAAAAAAATTGCACAAAAAAAAAAGACCGCACAAAAAGAGGTTTGGGTGTAATAGAAAGATATAGTCTTATTGAGAACTCAGAAGACAAACACAAATAAAAACTTCATTATTGTAGATCAATTTCTTACAATAAATTAATAGCTTTTTCTTTTTACAAAGGATTAAACTAAATATAACTTCATCAATTTTTGAACTCAATTTCTGTAGAAAATAGAAAATATTTAAACCTAAAGAACATAAGAACAAAACCAATAAGAAAATAACTCTAACTTGCTTTTAATGAGCAAAATTCAAAGTACATCTCCAAATAATAAAACATAAATTTTCTTACCTCATGTTGCAAATGAGTTCTGTCAATCAGCAGAGAGCGCATGTGCTTTTTCTTCCCATATAGCTAAAACAAAAAAATTAAACTAAATGCTTTCAGTACATATTTCATTTAATTTTAATATAACGTTATGAAAATTAAATCCTTTATACTAATATACCTTTTTAAAAGTCATGTACTCAGAAGCAGAAACAATGTGACATTGCAACGTTGACATGCATTGCAGACTTTCAAGAAAGTATGCCGATTATTTCTCAGGAGACAACACTTAAATTTTGTGAAACAATTTATTTCAGCTAATGAAGATTTGTACTGCATTTTTTGGGATATAATCCACAGGTAGCATGAAATTGTATTAGCATGTTATTTTAGAAATTCTCGCTGTTGATTTAGATTTAACAGTATATCTTAGATCAGTTTATTCTGAAAACTATATCATTTATTTTTGAACCACGCCCTAACCTGTTGAAAAAAATCTACTGGGGTCTTGTTCAACCATTTCTAGGTTGATAAAATTAATGATCAATGAGACATAGAATTTTGCACAATGCATATTTTTTATACAAATAGGTTCATTTGAGTCTGTTTTCAAGCTAGAAATAGTTTCTGCATAAACATTCTCTGTGTGTAGGTACAAAACACATACCTTAATCTATAGCACTACTTTAATCTACATACAGTTGATCCTTTTGAATCTCGAATGTCGATAGAACAGGAAAAAAAAGTTGAAAAAGACAGCTTTCTTGGTAAGAAGATTTAATCTATATTTTAATCAAGTAATTATGAGTTGTGCATGCAGTGCAAACATTTTAAATGAACCAAATAAAAATATAAAACATACAACTTCGTTGATCTGTTTGTCCGTACTTTGTAGTTAATATAGTACAACCTCGTTCCGTGCCGTTATTCTGGGACTAAAGTCAATATGGATAATCCGGGTAGTATGGGTAATAAGCAAAGCAATAAGCTAACTTTCTGCTCAAGACAAAAAAAAAACATGTTTTATTGCTATATTACTTTAAGAGTTGTTTAAAAGATATAAAAAGATGAATCGGTCCACTGTCTTTTAGTTTAAACATGTGTGTCGTTTGAATATAGCTCGGTCCCTCTAAAGCTTTATCATTATGGTTCAGCTGCAGTCGTGTTTGTTAGATTACCATAATGTATTGCCCAATTTAGGCAGGAGCTGTACATTTAATCAAAGTAAAAAGCAAATGCTCAGCGTAATTATAGTTACTCTCTTGCTATAATTTAAAATTTTCTATATAATCATAAAAAAATTTACAAATTTAATACAGATATCCAGATAAACTAGGGCCGGATAAAAAAGTTCTACTGTATACTCAATGAAGTTAATTTAATCCAGTATGATTACATATAATCTCAATGAAAAAGAACTGCTGATAAAGTTTGATGATTGACATTTTTTGTTTGATAAACAATTCCTTTTGATTTGACAAGCAATCAGAGTTTCTAGAAAAGAGCTAGAAAGTTTCTCAGGACGTCAATTATGTTTTAGCATATTAGAATCAATCCAACTTCTTTAATTATTCTTTTTTTTTTCCAGCATCAATCAACTTTTTTTTTTTTTTTTTTTTTTTCACAGCACTATTTGAACCACAAAGACAGTCATTCATCTAAGTCAGTAAAAGTGCATTTTCTAAATTTCGTGACATTTTTGTTGTCTGTCTCCAATGAAGTTTGCTCTTGATCAATATCCGAAGAGTGACTGATGGGATGTTAATATTTTTAGCAATGTTAACTTTTTTCATCAAAGGATTTAGATAAATCCAGCATTTTTCATCTCTCTTCTATTGGCAGAATATTTTATTTTCTCTTTATAGATATTTAACTGAAAATAATCTGAGATCACATTACCAAGACAGCCAAATCCAGGAAAACTGATAACTAGGAATTCTTTTAAATTCTTTCTTCTTCTGAACCAACCCTCTTCAACTTTGCATGAAAAAAAAAATACATTGAAGAATAGAAACTTCATGTCCTGTTTCTCAACCAAAGGGACATGTTTTATTTCTTACTCCCCTAGTAGCATTTGTAAACACCCTTGCAATCTGCAATTGTGAAGCCAGTTTTCGTAACATGCATTTGCTCTTTCCCTGAAATAATTTCCCTTTCAATAGAAAAAGGAATGATAAACAACTCCAGTTTTAAACAATACTCTTTTCTCCCATTCAAGATTCGAACGATCGAGCCGTAACAACAGCTAAGTGTCCCGCATACCCTCTAAGTTTCATTGCATGTTTGGATTATTGGTTACTTTAAAAATTAGTCACACAAATGTGAATTTACTAGTTTCTGCAGAAGTGTTGTATGTTAAAGTAATAAATTCTCCATGGTAGGAAAAAAAACATAGAAAAACGCAAATCACATAAAATTAATAAATTATATGTCTTTTAGCCAGATGAATTTTAAAAAAATTAAAAGTAGATGTCTATCATTAAACATGGAAAAGTTGGCAAGCATACTCTGTTGCTTTGAAGATCAAATACAAATGACTTTAACTCAGGAGGGAGTGTTCAATCACAACTATAGATAAATTAACTATAAAAGATGAAAGAAAAATTTGGTTTCACAAATTTAAGGAGAAAAGCAAACAATGATATCAAGAATTGTATTGCTTTTAAAAATTAATAAGTAATTAGCCTTTCATAAATTTCATATCTGAGGACAATAATACAAACTAAAAAGAAATAATATTGCAAAAGCAATTGCTGGTCAGAAGCTATGGAAAATACTTGGAATGATTATTAGCAAATCAAAATTAGAAAACATGAGAAAAACATCATACATTAATTTTAGGCTATTTACCTTATTTTCAAGAGCATTCTTTACAAGACGAAATGCTTTGAATCTACCATCAAGATCATCTTTCTCTACACCCCAATTAAACATCAAGCTGTGATAAAGCTGTAAATACAAAAGGTGAACAGTTATAATTAATTTAGACTTCCATAAAAATAACAGATCAAAAAACAAATGACATAATTTTACTACATATAAAGTTATATAATTTTTTTATATGCAATTCATAAAATATAATCAAGTAGTGGGTTCTGCTCCCTGCTCGCCAAAACTCGGAGCTGCTAATACAATCCCTTAAGATTGTTGCGCAATCATAGCTTGTAGTGCTAACTCACTAATCACTAAAGCTTTTAGCCTAGCCACAATTACCCTTCTTAACTCTATAATACAGGAATTACAAACTTGGATAGATGCTTCTTATGTAAATCAATAGGTCCCGAACAACAGTATGTTACCACTAATTAATAAATATAAATACATGTGTGTGTGTGACTGTTAGAATACTGTAAACAACTTAAAATTTATCCGTTTCTATCCACTTATTTCTGCCTTGATCACAAGCGTTGTTCAATCGGTTTTTTTTTAAACAATTCTGGGAAACTAAGAGAAATACATATATTATGAAAGATTCATTAACTTTTTGAAACATACATGGAGCCAAATCAGCTAGATCTAAAAAGGAATTTTTAGCTGCAATCATTGGTCAGTTTGCAAGTGTTGGCATTCAATGAGTTGTAATGAGGCCTTTTTTAAGCTTCCACATGCCGGTTTTATGTAAATATATAGATAGCATTAAATCACTTTTAGAGCATTTTAAAATTATAGATTTAAAACTTACATACATCATGATTTCTACCATTTGTTTTGATTTTAAGCAATATAAACTCCAATTGTAATTAATAAAGAAGGAAGTAACAAACCAACATACATAAACTGAGCTAAATCGCTGGTTTTCTTCTTTAACTTGTAATACACAGTTAACATTGTGCAGTTTGATGATTTCTCACCAACTGACATGGAAGTTCAAGTCTCAGAAACAGCAAATAAATTGAATGTACTTAAGAAGTGAGTTTGAAGTAAAGTGGCTTAGTGGTAATGCTTCGCGCTTCAGACGCGGGTTCAATTCCCGGGGTAAACACGGTGAACTCAGCCCTTCATCCCTTCAGTAGGTTGATGTAATAAATACCAAAAGTGTATGTAATAAATACCAAAAGTGTATGTAATAAATACCAAAAGTGCTTGAGAAATAAACACTGGAGGAGGGAGAGGGGGGGGGGTCCCACTACCTAACCAAAACATTTGCCTTGCACCGCAGAGCTCTTGGCGGAGAAAACTGAGATGTGTACACAGTAGGCCTTAGCCTCCATGGGTTGCGCGGACCCCCCCCCCCCCCCCCCCCCCCCCGTGAGATGGAACCTAAGGCCCACGGCTAAGAGGTGGGGTGCGTGCGGAGAAAAGCCTCCATGGGTTGTTGCACAGAGTTTAGTTTTTAAAAAGCGACTTTAAAATGCAGCTCTGAATAACAAAGTATTCTAAAATAAAAGGCAGAAACACTCAGTTTTCTATTTAACAAACTTCTTTGCTGGATTTTGCAACTTTGTCCAACTGCACATGAATAGAGTTTTAACTTCAGATAGTAATCTCATACAAGTATCCACAAAATTTAAATTTACTACTACTAAAATTAATGTAACTTACTTTGATAACAAGAAAAAGTGACTTAGTATCGTCTTCACAACATTCAGTTATGTGGTCTAAAAAAGAAAATAAAAAACTTTTGTATACACAGACCTAACATCGGTAAGAACATTGTCATTGTTGAAATTGTTGAACAGTAGGAAAGAAACAAGAACTTAAGGCTCAGTTCAGATAAATTATAGGAAATTTTTAGTACATAATTTCTTTAATAAAAATAGGTCACTGAAAATTGCAAATAAAAACCATTTGCTAAAAATATTTGATTGTTTGACTGCAATTTATGAAAACACAAAACTTGTAATCATTGGAAGATCAATGATTAGAACGGAGCAAAAAAGAAACTAAGCAAACAATGAAGACAAAATTTAAAGACTTTTTAGGACAATCATAAACATAAATCATATAATAGTAATATTTTTGTTGTTTACAAAGAATTCATGTTGTATTGTACGTTTATAGTTAAATTAAATGGATAAAAACTTGATCAGATAAATGGAATTCTAGAGTAGCACCAAAAAAAAAATCATTGTTTTTTCTTTATCTTTACAAAACAATTGCTCAACACTCAATTAGTAAACTTTGTATTTAAATAAGAAACAGCTTGTGTAAATGCGTACAACATACTTACTTAATACTTTACGCATGACATCACAAATGAGCAAACGTACATTTTTCCCATCAAAATCAATTTCTGAAAATAAAATACATGATGAAGTTAAATGCAATTAGCTTATGTGAATCAAAATCTCGTTATCTGTTGTTGTAATTACATTTTTTAGAGATTGAAATACTTACACAGATTTAATTATAAAATTATAAAATTGTTAAGGATATGTTTAATTATAAAATTGTTAAGGTTATCATTAGAAAAAAAAATAAAGTGAAGTTTTAGCAAAACAACACTTTTATCTACTGGACAGTGGACACCTTTAAATAATGATTTCATCATAGACCTTTAATACAGGAATCATTTTGCGCTAACCTGGTGATTGTTGATACTGCAATTTGAATAGGAGTGTAATTGAAGCAAAATTTGTTCATTTCACATGCACAAGTTTTTCTATATCAACATACATATGATAGCGAATTCAATGATCGAGTATATTGCTGGTTAACACATGTAATTTATTATTTTAAATTAAGTGAAAAGTGTAAAACTAAGTAATTTTTGTATTTATTTTTCCAATATTAAGCTTGCTATTTTTAGACTAGAATGCAAAATGTTAAAAATATATAACAAAAAACTTTCAAATATTGTTACATTAATGAAGTTTCTTATTACAAATACAAACAAATATCATTCTTACCTTTGTTTCCACAATCTAATGGAACAGGAGAGTATACTGGTAATGACGAATCATGTCTAAATAATTAACACAATATTTTAATATCATTTTTTAAAAAATGGAAAATTTTTAGTAGAGATGCACAGAATACCATATTTTACCAAATACCAAATATTTGGTTTAAATTCCAACCAAATATTCCGCCGAACACTGAATATCCGACTAAAATTCTTTAACTATAATATTTGTATTTTTATTTTATTCTAACTTAAAATCTAGAATGTTATCTATTTTGCGCCTTACGTGAAATGTAAATGCACTTCCATTTACCATCTAAAATTTATCTACATTAAAAGTATAATTATCAATTACATATAAAAAATAAAATAACTCATTCCAAAAGCAAATTGATTTATGTTTACTTTAAATGTATCATTAGTTTCTTTTCTGATACTAAGTCATGATTTTATATGTTAACATGTTATAAATAAAGTAACTTATGTCTAATGTTCCTGAACTATAATTTACCATTATTATACCTTGATAACAATGATAAATTTAATTTCACTGTTTCCAAACAATATTTAATATATTGGGACCTCCATATATCGAAGTAGCAAATTCCCAAAAAAAAATCCGATATATAGAAATTTTTATATGTAGAAACGATCTTAGTTTATCATAAAAAGCTCCTAAAACCATTAAAACTAAAGCTAATTTTGGCCAACTGTAATGCCCTTTCATGTTTTTGAGAGTGTTTACTCTAAGTTTCAGTACTTTTATTACGGTTTTCTAATTTCTCATAATATCAGAAACTCTGCTTGCGAAAATACTAAATTTACTAGAAAGGACACTGTTGGGCCTTCATACATCTTTCATCTACGGCTATTCAACTTGATCCGCAGCATTAGGGAATTTTCGTTTTGACAATGTAATTGAGAGAAAAATAAAAAAAATCAATCTAACTTAACTTGAATGACTTTCACTGAAGCTAAAAAAAACTAGGAATGATAATCAACTGAAAAATGGATAATTTGAAATTGATTTTACTGCATTACAGGTTGTAACTAAGATTTGAAATAAACTTGAGGGAATTTAAGAACTCCAAAACGGAACAACACCTATCTACCTCAACCCTAGATTTCATGTGAGGTTTCATAGCAATCGTTAGTGGACATTATTTTCTCCCCTAACTTTCATTCTTCACGAGACAAACAATCTAAAGTTGAAAAAAAAAATACATGAATGTCTGGAAAAAAATTGCGATACATAGAGGTTTTTTTCGATATATAGAAACAACTTTTCTAAGTAATGGATATGGAAATTTGCTGGGACCAGTGGGTTGAAAATGGCATTAGGAGATGTAGCGGCACTATAGCTCTTATAGATATTAAATTTTACCTAACGATTGGGATATCACTTAAATATGAGGAAATTATGCTTAACAACTAAATATGTTTTATTTAAACAAAATTTAACAGATAGGAACACTTCTGCGCTTTAATGGTGAACAAATTGATAAAGTATTAGCTAAACCTTATTTTGGGAGAAAATTGTGATTGTAATTATCCATTTAAGTATTTTTATAATGCCCGGAACTTGAATTTTTCCGTAATGATAACACTGTTTGGCTAGTATGACCTTTTCTGCAGTCATAACAAGTAACTTAATTGTCCTGTTATATCAAAACTGATCTAGCGATGTTCACGGGTGAAAGACTAGGGTCGTCTTAGAATGTGATGGGTCCCTCGACACAAACATACATTACTGGGCCCTGTCATAAACATTCCCTTTTTTTATACTGCCATACCCTGACGACCCCCAAGACCTGGTGGGAGGGGTCAAGTACGAGTTTGGCAGCCCCTTATTTTTTTTTTCAAACGCATGTATCAATACAAAGAGAGAGAGAGAGTGGACTTAGCTTTATGGCTTCTGGGAGTCATTAAAGTAATAACAATATAAACTTAATGAAAAGATTAACATTGAGTCTGAATTAGAGGGGCCTCTCCCCGGAAAATGTTTGATATTGTAGTCTTAAAAACTCAATTTTAGACAATATTTGGTGATGTTAGGGGAACGTAGGATCAGAGTTCCTCCTGCTGCAATTTTTCGGAAGTGGAAATCCATAAACAGAATTTTAAATTATCTTCAAGTATATGGTATGAAGAGCGGTTCCAAGGGCTCTCCTCTGAAATTCAAAAAATATATATTAGCTCTGAAAACGCCGTTTAAGATCTTTGGTGATTTTAAGTCGAGACAGATTCAGAGGCCATCCACCAGAAAATTTTCAAATTGAAGTCTTAAAAGTCTTTTTTGGTAAAGACTAGGGCACTGACAGTTACTCGAAAGTTAAGTCCCAAAACGAAAATTTTGCTAATCTTCAACGGTGTTAGGAAAAAGAGTTTTCAGGAGGCTCACCCGGAAAATTTTCGAAATTCAAGCACTAAAAACGAGATTTAAAACGTTCTTCATTGATGATGCTGAAAGAGGGGAGGGGATGGGGTACTTTTGCAAAAAATTGTTGATACTGTTAGTTAAAAAAGTTTTAGACCATCTTTGGGAATGTTAAAAAAAAAAATGGGAGAGGTTCGAGTACTTTCCTCCAGCAAATTTTCCATGTTATGGCAGGAGTGGATTCGGCTGATCTCTTATGAAGTTATTCAAAATTGAAGTCAAAAATTTAAATTTTACACGGTCTTTGATGATATTAGGAAGGGGGGAGAGGTTCTGGGGACCACCGAAATTCTTTCAACATTGGTTTTTATCAACTTATTTTCTTTTTAAACTGAGGGGACTGAAACAGTGAGTTTGTACAGCGTACAGAATACATTATGTTTCGTCAAAAAATGTTTGAAATAAGCATTTCGGCGACCTTTGACCTTTGATTTGAAAATCTTAATAATGTAGAGTCTTTCATACTCCTCAATGGTATTTTAAGATTGCATTTTTTAAAATAATTTTACCGGAAAAATATTTTGATTTAATTCTAATTGTTATAGACAGGGTCGCCAAGAGCAAAAGCATATCCGGGAAAAAATGACATAGGTCAATTTTTTCACAGGTCCCCTTCTACACCTTTCACCATTAGGATATTTTACCCTCTGCAGGAGTTCAATTCCGAGCCGGGCTCCTATTCTCCAATTAAGCTGACATGACCTCACGTCGGCCCTTGTTGTAAGTTTCATTTTATAGCAATTGTGAATTGTCATTTATAAATGAAAGCATCAAAGAGAGCAAAAGTATTTCAACTTTTTACGGCCGCTAAGGTTTCTGTTTTTTTTCTTTAATTTATTCATTTATTTTTTATTACACCACTAAAAATATATTGGCAGCCCCAGGGCCTGACTAACTAAAAGTGAGGCCCTAGGCCCACATTAATTTGGAGGCCCCCAGTGTTTGATTTATATTTTTTAAGCATGAATGCACTTTTGGAAGCTTCTTTGTCTAATCACACAACTATGTATAAATCACTTATTCGTTACTGGCAGAATGATTAAAAATTCCCCTTTAAAGAAGTTTTTTTCCAATTAATAATTCATTTTTTTTTTTTTTAAAAAATACATGTATTTTTCATATTGTTGCAATGCTATGCAAAAATGTGGGGCCCCTTAGGAGCATGGGGTCCCAGGTCTAGGCAGCCTGTGTGGTGATCAGGCCCTGGGCAGCCCCATTTCAGAAATCCCCCCCCCCCTCTTGGTGATAGCCCTGCCTCTCTCCACCCGCAAGCTTTAGCCCATGCGTAAAGAGGAGCTGAAGCTGTGTTTTGCGAATTTGCGTTGTTCTAAACACATGCGCGCAAAATTTACATTTTGCTCTTAGTAGACAGGCTTGAAAGACTTTTCTGTTAATTGATCGGCCTGAAGCAAGATCGGCTCACCATGATTTGTCAGATTGCCATGACCACGAGAACAAGCTGACGAGAATAATATTTACTTATTCTAAACACATGCGCACAAAATTTACATTTTGCTGTTTGTAGACAGGCCCAAAAGACTTTGCTGTTAGTTGATCAGCCCAAAGCATGACCAGCCAACCGAGCAAATGCCCGGTTGCCCGCCGGCTGTATCCGCCACTTGCTGGGATTTCGATATATACATAGAAAATTTCGATATGTGGAAGTTTGATATATGGAGCTTTGACTGTATTTCATCTGGTGTAAAACTTGGAAACTTAAAATATGAAATTTAAAATTTGACAGGTTTCCTTTGTAAATTATTAATCACTTTTCTAATAATTTGTAAAATGATATTTCATTATAATTATTATTATAGCTTCTGAAGAATTAGCATTTAGTTGACTTTACCTGGTTATGAGCACTTAATATTATGAGTTTGTTATACCAAGTGTCATAAGATTTAAGAAAAACTAAAATGCAAAAAATTTTAAATTAGGTGCTTCTTTCATTAAAGTTACTTTGAATGAGATAATAATAGTTGTACTATGGAATGAGCTAATATTAGTTGCACTATGGAACTGTACAACAACTTTCATTCATTTTACCAATTGTTAAACATTCAAATTTGTTTACTATTCAGTAGCTGAATATTAGAGTATTCGGCCGAACCGAATATTCAGTTTGTCTGCCGAATATGCAGCATACGAAATACCAACCAAATGTTCGGAGCATCTCTACTTTTATTCAAAACATGCTATTTTTATTCAAAACATACATACCGTGGCAACTGTTCTGCAGGCCATAGAGGTAAAGCTTCAGAAGCACCAACAAGACAGTGCAACACAATGTTGAGCGATTGCTGCACAGAGTCCCTAAACAAAGTTACGGAAAGAGAATAATGATTTTAATCACAACTACTTTGAGATTACAATTTTTATAGCTCAAGAATTTTTAAACAATATACAGTAAAATCCCTCTAATGCGGACACTAACGGGACAATTTTTTTTTGTTCGCAATTGGGAGGTGTCTGTAGGACAGGGGTTTAATAATGTTATTTGCATTGGAACTAGGGAATTAAAAATTGTCCGCATAAGAAGGATGTCCATTAGGAGGGGTTTTACTGTACAACGATAAAAGCTATTCTAATTTTAAATGAGCTGATGTGTGCATCACATGACTTCCTTTTACACCAATTTAATGTTATTTCTCTATTATTGCTTTTTTAATGTGATTCAATAGTTGTAGCTTATTTGTATTATTATTATTGTAATAGTATTCAATAGCTCTAAATGTCAGCAACAGTAGCCAAATTGAAACCAGATTTAAAATTAAAAAAAATCGTCAAATTTGTCGCCAAGGTGGCGACCAAAAGACTGGTGATATATTGCCAAGTGTCTGACAAATTATAACAACACTTGAGTTTGAATCAAAATAAACAATGATTTCCCCCCAAAGAGGTGCCAAAGACCCCTTTAGAAACACCCAAATGCAACCAAAAGGGGAGGTGCACAACTAGACCCCACTAAGAGTCTACATACCAAATTTCAACTTTCTAGGACATACAGTTCTTGAGTTATGCGACATACATACGCACATACAGACTTCTTGAGAAAACTTGTAATTAACTCGGGGAAACGTCAAAATGGATATTTTGGGGCGCCTATACGTTCTTAGGCACTTATCCACGTGTGGTCGGGTCAAAAAAAAAAAACTCAACCTTCATTCAGGGGTGAGTAAAATGGAAATAAAGATCGATTTTTGAGTGAAAATTTTTTTGCGAATACAATATTTCCTTTTTTGTAAAAGGAAGTAAAAATGCTACTTCAAAATTCAGTTTTTTTTTTTTTTTTTTTTGTAAATTTACTGTCTAAAAATTTAGTTTTTCTGAAATGAATTAATTTACAAGTATTTACAAGTCTGTATATTTGTACACATTTTATACATATATATATATATAATTATATAAAAAACTGAATTTTGAAGTAGCATTTTTACTTCCTTTTACAAAAAAGGAAGTATTGTATTCGCAAAAAAATTTTCACTCAAAAATCGATCTTTATTTCCATTTTACTCACCCCTGAATGAAGGTTGAGTTTTTTTTTTTTGACCCGACCACACGTGGATAAGTGCCTAAGAACGTATAGGCGCCCAAAATATCCATTTTGACGTTTCCCCGAGTTAATTACAAGTTTTCTCAAGAAGTCTGTATGTGCGTATGTATGTCGCATAACTCAAACATTATGTCCTAGAAAGTTGAAATTTGGTATGTAGATATATAATTATATACATATATATATATATATATATATATATATATATATATATATATATATATAATTATATATATATATATATATATATATATATATATATATATATATATATATATATATATATATATATATATATATATAATTATATATATATATATATATATATATAATTATATATATATATATATATATATATATATATATATATATATATATATATATATATATATATATAATTATATATATATATATATATTTTTTTTTTTTTTTTTACTTTGCTTGTTTGTTATTCTGCACAAAGATGCAATTGTATTCAACTAAGTCATAAACTAATGATTGTACTCAAAACATGTTTCTGTTTCTTTAATGACTTGTGTAGTAAAACTGAATAGTTAGAAAGATAAAATAACTAGTCAGAAATGTAATCATACAACAGAAATATAGAAATAATTTTTCTAAGTAATATTTTCCGATAATTTAAGTTTATCAAAGCAATACTTTTGAAATTACAGCAAATTTGAACATCTTCTGAAGAAGATTCAAGCAAAAAAAAAATAGGAAAAAGTAGGAGGAAAATGAGCCCTGAGTATTCTGTAACAATAACATTAATGTTTTATTACACTGGCCAACACACATTTTGGTGCCGGGGTATTTGGAGTTGATTTCATATGAATTTGATGCCCTGAATTCAAATATGGCATTAGTTTTTGCCTAGGAGCTCGAATTTCTGAGATACAACATTTTAGTGAAATATACGTTACACTATTTACAGTTAAATCCATAGATTAAATAAATATACTAAACACGGATTTTTATTGTCAAATTCAAAATTATTATACTTGTATATAATAATAAATACATACAAACACAATATGCCAATTTTATACGATAAAATAATGATATATTACTAAGATAGGGGAAAAAATCATTGATGAAACCAACTACTCACTGAACACTTCTGAAGCTTCTTTTCCGTGACATTCTTGAATGTTTATAATAAACAAAGAAAACGGAAATAGTACTCAATGAAATTACCTACTCACTGAAAGCTTTGAAAGCTTCTTTTCCGTGACATTCTTGAATATATTATGGGACAATCCCTTTTTAACTTTCAGCAGTAATCTGCTATCATGTGCGTATCCCATCTTCCTTGGTAGCGGTCCTCCAGAGTTTTAATATCCTGGTGAAATGTTTCACCTGTTTCCTCAATGATGTCTCCTAAATTGTCAGGAAAACGGTCTAAGTGGATGTGTAAATAGTGCACCTTAATGCTCATGTTACACCCAAGGGATTTGAAACTGTTAGCATCTCGTTTACCAGTTCAACACAGTTTTCAGCTTTGCATTTGCAAAGAAAATTTCTGAAACTGCAAGAAATGAAGTCCATGCTTTTCGCTCAGCCTCATTCATCGAGTTTACGAAGGCAGGAGGCATTTCCCCCCTATATTTGCAAAGCACGATCCATTCTTATCAAGAGCCTTTACAAATTGCTTCATAAAGCCCAGTTTGATATGCAGTGGAGGAAAGATGAGTTTCTCTCGTGCAACTAAGGGGTCGTTAATGATATTCTTTTTCCCAACGTCCATGTTTTCCCTTTGAGGCCACTCTTTTCTGACCCAGTGGTGTGTTTTGTCTCTGCTATCCCAGAGGCACAAGAAGCAAGGATATTTGGTGTGGCCACTTTGCTGTCCGAGAAGAAGGTTTAAGAAGGTTCATTTTTAAGTTCACACAAATCACCTATTGATGTTCATGATACTTTATCTTCTCCAAGACCAAACCTATGCTGTTTTATTCTTTTATTTTCGTTGAGTGAGCAATTGGTATGAAACCATATTTGTTCCCATTGTGTAGAAGGGCTCATTTCAAACTTCGCTTTGAGCTGTCAATAAATAGGCGCCAATCATCTGGGAAATATTCTGGAAGAGACATTGTTACCAGGAGCACTTTAATTTCGTGACAAAATTCAAGATTGTCTTCTTGAGCGAAGGGTAGCAAACCCTTAAGTTGTACGGTAAAAGGAGATTTTGGTTCCTTGTTCCAGTAAATGTTTGTCGTTCAACCTGGATGCCAGTAATTCAGCAGCTTCTTTTGACTGGTTGAGATCTCTGGTGAGGTCATTTAACTCATCCTGGTTGAAACGTTGAGGAATTAATGATATGCACTCATAATCACTGTCGCCTTCATTAATATCAAAAGGGTGATCAGATGATCACTGATCTAAAAAAGTAGATCTGATAGAGAAAAACTGGTTTCATATTTAGATTCAGCGGCCCAAATATAACTTAAATTAGTTATAAAATCCTAGGTACCAAAAAAAATTTTTTTTTTTGTTGGCCTGTGTTATATTTCTGAGGATGCACCACCCCCATTGCTTATCATTACTTGTATAGCTGTAAACAATGGGGGCAGTGTGCCACCCAAAAAGTGGTGATAGGAGAAAATGATGGTCATATTTGGATTCAAGGTGTCATTTTACATCAGAATCAGCAAGAATGGTGTCAGAAGCATTTTATGTTTTTTTTTTTTTTTTTTTTTTTTTTTTTGCAACACAGTGTAATATAAAATGAAATAAAAAGATATAAAAGTTAAACAATATTTAGATCAACTTTGTTAAAAGAAAATTATTTTACATGAACTTAAACAATTTTGTAGCAGGAGAAATTAATCTTGTACCAACATTTGTATTTCCATTGCAAGGATGAAATGCATTTTGTAGCACTATTTGACAGATGAAGCTCATAAATTTAGTGCAGCAGAATATTATTATATTATTTTCTTTTGCATTATTTTACTCTTTCATCGCCTGTCAAAATCAGTCATAACTGTTAAGTGCAAGAGCACAACATTTTAACCGCCAGATTAATGTTAAATTAAAGTTGTGCACAGTGAGAAAGAAGTTCATTCTCACAAAACATTTTCTGAAAATAACAAATATATAAATCATATACATATATTCACACCTTGAAAGTACAAGCTCTTTGGATGCCCACTTTTGAAGTTTATCAAGTTCAGGAAAAAGGAATTTTTCCAGCAGAGATTTTACGGCCTTTAACTCATCTTCAGAAGGAACATGGTATTCTACTCCAAGATTGTTAATATCTCCAGGTTCACCCCAGTCCTGCAAGAAGAAAGAAGATAAATAGAAAAAAGAAGAAAAGATTTCTCATATTTACAACGGGAAGTTACCCGCAACTATCAAGAAATTCATGTTTTCATAAACTGAATTACAAATGAATCGAAATGATATTCAGAATAATATTCACGGACATAGCTTGATTCTTAATGCAGATACCTCTGCGACCAGGCTCTTCAAGATGGTACAGGAGGGACAATTGTTCCCCCTAGATTTGTGAATGTAATGTATTGATATATGAATATGTGTATGCATTTTATTACTTTAATAAAATATAAGTATATGCCTTTCCCCCAATCCTGAAAACTTAAAACCTGATTGGCTGAGATATGATACAAGTGTAAAAGAATTTAATACAGATAAGTACATACATAGCTAGGCAGATTCCGCTATAAAAAAGAATAAACAACTTCTAAATTCTATGTTCCTAAGATATAACCCAGATTTAATAACTATCAAGGGAATAAATAACAAACACTATTAATAAACCAAAAATAGAGACAAATTTCAGAGGCATACAGCTCATGAAATCAAGTTTGGACCAAGAAAATTTCTTCTTAATTTAAGGATATTGCTAAATCAAGTATCATTAAATTGAAGTCATATCAAACTTTTCTGACTAATGCAATGTCCAACAAACATTCATAATCAAAATTATCCAAAAACTTTAAAGCTCAAAAAAATATTAATGGCTTGAAGAGTTGCATTGAATCTGTACACTAATGAATGAATAGACTTGTGGCTTGACAGGCTTACAAGCTACGCACTAGCCACAGCTAGTGTAGTCAGAGGATATAACTTCTGTTTCTGTTTTCAAACTTGTATTCTTTGTCTAACTCTTGCCATTTTCCCAAACAGAAGCTTAATTTCAAACTCTAAAATAGTTTATGTCATGATTAAAAGTGTCTTTTAAAATTTTAAATGAAGAATTTTGTAATGGAAATGGTAAGAGTGCTAGGATCACTCAAAACATAGCTTATATTCACAAATTATTGGTTCCAAAACATGCAAATAAAACCCTTCCAGGGGATTTTCTGATTATCTGGAGGATCTTTGATCTCTGTTTCTGGTCCTGTCGTTCACGTCCCATCTAATGCCTCAAGAAACTTGGTTCCTTTCTGTATAGAAAAGTGATTCCCAGAACTGTTTATTAGTTCTTGTTTTTGAAAGAGTCAATTTGTCAATGACATTGTTAGACTTGGTTTGACATGTTTCTGTAGGTGGGAAAATATGGAAAGGCTTTTTCCTAAATCGGTTGATTGTTTTTTTTTTCTTTTTTCTTTTGCTTTGGACTGACTGTGTGATAAAATGAATGCAAAAAGGATCAATGTAAGCTTATGTGTTGTAAAGTTAAAAGTTTTGGAACCAATTAAAATAAGAAAAGACAGATGGATATTGCAAAAGAATTTGGGATTTCTCAAACTCTGGTTTTGAGAATAAACCAAAACGCAGACAAAACTGAGGAAGAGGTCTTTCAGAAAAAAATGAAACTAAGTAAATGTAAAGTTTTTATGTATTCCTTTATGTAGTATGCATGTGTAATTTTTTTATAATTTACATAAAAATATTAAATATTTTAATTTTGGTGAAATGCAGGTCAATATTTAAGTAACGAAGAATCATTACCATTTATCGTAGTAATAATGAATATAATACCAGCAAAATGCCACAAAAGATGGGTTTCTCGTATCCCCGAATAATCGAATATTTCGCTTAATCGAATACGGTATGTTGGAACCCATTGATATTCGTTTAAGCGGGGCTGACTGTATTTGAATTCTGACTCACTTAGAAAAACTACTGCATGATTAAACTGAAATCTACTTGGTGAAATAACTTTAAGAAACATCTGCGAAAAATGTCTACTCTCAAAAAAGAGGGAGTCTTTAGAAACAAATAAGGAAGTTCTGGAGAAAAAGTTGAGATTTTTAAAAAAATTTCCATGATGTTGCTCACATTAATATCCTATGTACAGTAAAAACCCTCTAATGCGGATATTAACGGGACAAAATGTTTTGTCCGCAATAAAGGGGTGTTCACAGGACAGGGGTTTAATTTGCATTGGAAACAAGGAATTAAAAATTGTCCGCATAAGAAGGATGTCCGCATTTAAGGGGTGTCCGATAGGAGGGGTTTTACTGTATTTAAAATTCAATGAAAAAATGTATGTCTTACGTCAAGATATCTGTACTTTTCTTCCGGACTATAGCGAGACCATGCATTGGCAACACTGCGGGATTCTTTTGGTACACTTTGAATATAAGTTTTTAAGGCATAAAACAACAACTGGCATGCTGAACGATAACCTTTCTTGCACTTCAAATACAAAGTTCTTTCCAATACAGTTTCAATCATCTTGTGATACTCCAATAAATATTGACCATCAGATCGTACTACCTAAAATCAGATTCGAGTATCAAATTTATTTATTAATTAACTAATTTTATAAAGAAAAAAGTTCACATCTTTAAGGAAAATAATTAAAAACAATAGGCAACAGTTTCATGAGTTTTATCCCCTTTATCAAAATCATGAAACTGTAAAACAAATTAAAAGTATCAATAAGAAAAACAGCAAAATGTACCTCAGACAAAACTAATAAACTAAACAACAGTTCATCATCCAAAACTTCTTCATTTAACACATCGTCATTTTCTGTTAACGTCAATATGAGTTTTGTAAAATGAGGAACAAAAGCTTTCAAACACAATTTTGGATTAACCTAGTCAAAAGAAATGGATAAAAATATGTAATATTAATTGTAATTCTATGTTTTGACATATACAAATCAATTGATATAGTGAAAAAAAATACACACCTTAGATGCAGCACGACACATGTTAGCTGCATATTTTCCCGACACATTAACTTCTAAAATGTGTGTAGTTATAAAATTATGGAGTTTACTAAGGATGACCTAAATAAAATAAGAGTTCATTTTAACAAAATAAGACAATGGGCAAAAACCAATAATTAATTTTAATTTAATTTTTAAAAAAGTAACATCAATTGCATTAACAAAAAGAAAAAACAATAGAAATGCAGTATTCCTTTAACATGAAAACAATGAAATCTAGTTAAATGTTGAGTAGGAATTAAAGATGGAAAAAACGTTATAAAGGTTAAACGTTACAAAGGCACTTTTTTTTAAGTATATATTTTCAAGTTTAATTTGCATAGATGTAATTATTTAAATTGAATGTTCTATAATATTTTTCATGCTATGCTGTACCCATATGAGAACTACAGAGCTGGGTAACTTCTTATACATTTCAGTTTAAAGACCTTTTACTCCCGTTATACTTCATCTTATCATACTACTATTACAGTTTAAAAAAAAAAACAGTAAACAACATGACACTTCAATAGATAATAGCTAAAACAAACAAAAACTGCTTAAAACTTGTTAAAACGAAGACATGATTAAATGTATATTTAAAAACACTTGCTTCTTAGAATCGGTTTAGTTTGCATTACAATATAATAATTTAATACACATATATATGTAATGGATTCTTGGGGAAAAAATTGTGATTAATTTTATTATTCAATAAATCGACCATCACAATCAGATCATTGACCTGAAATCCTAATTTCTGAATTTGAAAAATTGTTCAGACCTAAACTGTGGGTTACGGAATTGAAAACACATACCTCATATATTTCAGGTGAGCTCTGAGAGACTATAATTCCAAATGTGCTATTTAATCCAACTTCTAGAAAATTTTCTTCGGGATTTGTACGCTCCGAGTCACGATCCAGGCGGCTAGGATTATCTAGGCAACTGTTTTCAATTAATACAAAGCATCTAAAAAAAAGTAATAATGTAATTACAAATTCATAACAAACTGTTGAAACATAAATAAAAATGGGCCAAATAATGATATACAGGCTCTGCCTAATCAAAAATCTCGTCAGCTCTAAGAAATATTACTTGATTAAGCGGTGTATTAGATTAAGCAAGGAAATTTGCTTTACCTTTCTAAATTGACATTTGTCTTAAAACTGAATAACTAACGTTACTGGCAAAAAAGTTTTTGAAATAAGCTAAATAAACATCAAAATATTTTAATAAATAGCATATATATATTACAAGTAAGTATGAAAATTATAAAAAGTAACGTACAACTTGAAGTACTAAATCTTTGTTTTGGCACTTTTTTTCAGTGCATTATTCTTTGAAACATTCCATAACAGTGAATTGCTTGCTCAAGGGCTTTTGGAAAGGCATCTTATGACTCCCTTCTCCCTTCTTCGTCTACCGTATTTTATTTTTAATATTCATTAATTTATTATCGTCTAAATATCTTTTTTATATATATATAATGGCAAAGACAAATAAACTTGAAATTTTAAATTAATAATTTTGAAAAATTACTTGCCTATCCATGAATTGCAAAACAAAATCTTCAAATGCAGCAGTGGCTAGACATAGTTCTTGCACATTCTATAAGAATTGAATAAGCTTTTAAAAAACAAAGACTTTTCCCTTTGTTTTTTCAGACAAAGAAAAACATAACTATAAACAGTAGAAAATCTGCAGAAGCTTAAAATACAGCCTAAATTTTCCCAACAAGATGGAAAAACTTCACTTTGCATGAACATCTTAAAAAATATGATTTTTTTTTTTTAATTTTTATAATATACTTACTGGCGGAAGATCAGGATTTGATTCTGCAGCACTTGAACAGTCAACTAGTAAAACCAGAGTCACAAAAGTGGATATAAATTGAAAAGTAACCTATGAAAAAAAAGTAATGCATTTTTAACAGAGACAAAATAATTATAAAAATAGCTTTCATTTGTAACACAGCTAAAAATAGAATTACATCATATTTTAGAACATTAGTACTATAACTATCACGTATCAATTAACATTGGATTTCTATGCCATTTTTGAAACACAGCAATATTCAACAAAAAGTCTATATTTTCACAACATACAAAGAAGACTTAACTAGTGATTGAATTGTCAATTTCCTTCTTTTTTATAAACTGAACAAAACAGGGGCTGTTCCAGGGATGTGCCGACCAAAACTCGCTTTTGGAGCAATCTTGGGAGCAGGAAAATGGCGAGTTTGGAGCAGCTTAACGGTGAATTTGGAACAGTCTGGAGCAGTAAATTTGCAAATTTGGATTAGCCTGGAGCAGTTAAATTGCAAATTTGGAGCAGTTTGCAACAGCAAAAATTTAAATTTTGCATCAATTTAGAGCAACTATGTATGTTTCACACACAGAAACATGACATGATAAAATAATAAAAAAGGAGACTAAGTATGCAAAAACACCATAACTACAACTTCAAATTGAAGCTCACTTATTATTTTTTTTTTTTTTTTTTGTCTAATATTTTACAAAAGACAAGTCCTGTCCTGCTCTACTTTTTTCTTACACTTCTTTTGATTTAAATTTAGTGCACACATTTACTTTGCCACTGCTTTAGTGCAAATTTAAGTTGGAGTGCTTTGATACTTATTTTTAAAATTTGTTTGCTTTTATAAAACATATTCAAAAAGGCAAAAAAGCACAAAAGAATGGTTGAATTTAAAAACTTTACCTCAACAAGTTACAAGTGAGTTTTAAAGAGCAATTAGATATTTTTTTTTCTTATTATTTTAATTTTTTTCTTGGCATATATGTTTAGCTACTGAACTACTTGATTAACAAATCTGAAGATCAAGCAAAGGCAACATTAAAACCTTTCATTTTTAACTGTTTGATATTTAATTAAAGTTAATAATGAAATTACAATGGGAAAAAATGATTTTGAGAAATGATGTCACAGAAAAGGAATTTTTAAACACACATGAAAAAAATGTGAAAAAAGAAAAATAGATAATTGAATAAATAAAAATTTTAAGATACACTAAGAATATGGAAAAAAATGCCTGAATTTGAGAACTTTAAATGTCTGCATATTCATCACCAGAGCATTAGAATTCCCAGATTTTTGCTATCTTAAGTGTCTCCAACCAAAACTAGAGATTAATTTTCGGTCCTAAAATTTTTAAGAAACCCAAAATTAAAAACTGGTGAACAATATTAATTTTTACATATGCTATTTGCTTAAATCAATTTGGATGCAACTGGATTGACATTTTCAAGTGGGCGTGGCAAGAAAATGAATTTACCAGTCCTCATATACTGAGAACAAAAGATAACAAAGGTTGAAAATAATGATCAGTGCAAAAATTTTCTTGTCAAAGGAACAGAATCACATAAAAAATTAAAACAATCGAGTTTTTCAAAAGCGGATGCAATTGGATTTTGAAATGCGCAAAAAAAAGGACTAAGCCAAAAAATCGTAAAACCAAGCTCCAAATGCATAAACTTGATGATATTCTGCCAAAGCTGCCAAATATGCTAAAGGAAACACAACATTAAATGCAAAATTGCAGATTTGGTGCAAGTTTGTCCAATTTTGGTGCAGAAAAGTTCATTTGGGGGTCTTTTGGAGCAGTTTGGCGCAGGATCGGCGATTGGCGCAGCTGGCACATCCCTGCTGTTCACAAATATTTTTACAAAAGACTGGTCTACAGAATCTGATAAAAATCTCGTAAAATGTTTTTTGAAAAAACTTTCCAGCAAGAAGCTCATTAAAAAATTTCCCCACATTTTCACACTAAACATAGCCGTGGATTCCTTCCATCGTGTCCACAAATCGTTTTAAAACATGGAATATTAATCAATGTACTTTAATCTGCAGGATAACACCACATTCTAAATTTTTAATAAGAATTTAAGTTTTAGTGCAAGCATTTTTAATTTTAGGAAATTAACTTTCAAAACATTGCAGATTACACTAAGCAGAAAATTTTATATAATACTGTAGAAGGGCATTCTATTTATTAAAGTGGAAATATTCTGCAGTTTATTTTAGCTCTGTCTTTCACTTTGTGGAAAGCGACAAAAAAAATTTTGCACTCATTCCAAAATGGGTATAAGAAAAATATTTTTACTCTTTAGTATTTTTCGAAAAATTTTATTTCATATTAGCAAGAAAAGCAAAATGTTTCCGGCTAATTTCAAACTCATGTGCTTTGTTTTTTTATTTTTCCTTCTCAAACAAAGTTTTTTTCACATAAGTACAGCATGAAAGAAACATCCACATGAAAGGAACATCAGAAGTTATAGATCAAATAGGTTGAAAGAGCAGAAATTCATGTCTCAAAGACAGGGTTGGCAAAAACCCGGGTTTTTTTAAAAAAAGCCCATGGACCCAGGGTTTTTTGGTTTTTTTTTAAATAAAACCCAAAAAAACCCAACTAAAGCTGGGTTTTTAAAAAGAAATGTTTTTTTGACTTTTTTAGGGGAAATGTGGGGTGCTTGTAGCATATTGTAGCGTAAGTATATGGACAAAGCACAAAAAACGTCTTGGGGTAAAAAAAGCTGGAAAATTCGGCGTTTTCTGAAGAAAAGTAAAAGAGACGACAGAACCCAAGAATGGTGAAGTTTCAGATTTTTTAGTTTCCATGATTACCAACAGTTAAGGCAAAGTTACTTCTCAAGTGATAAAATCTATTGTTTGCTTGTAATTACTACGATTTTTTTTTTTTAACACTTTATTGTATTTTATTTTGTTATGCAAAACTACTGTAGAACCTCAAGTAGTTTAAAAATCCTGTTTTACTGAATTCCAGCTTAATCAAGACATTTCTTTGAACTTTATGTTGCCTGATTTTCTATTTCTGTGTACAGAGTAAGAAATATTAAACTTTTTGTAAGATAATGAAAATACTGTACATCCTATTCTGTTTTCTGTCTGACCGTTTGAGAAACCTGTTGATTTCTAAAAAATATACCTTGTTTATTTGAGATTTGTGACGTGTTGGTTTGCAGAAAATAATTGACATAAAAGCCTTTTAGCTAGAGTAGTTTCCTCTGTGCAATCTACAAATATTGAGAAAAACAGACGTGACAGGAATAAGTAAAGATAATTTGAGTTATTTATTGACCAGTTAAAGAAAAAAGTTTAAAATATTTATTTAAAATCTTTGAAGTATTTTTTTAATGCCATCAAGAGTTAAGAAATACTATTAAAGCTCAAAATTCATTATTTATGTCCATTGTCTGTGGTAAAGAACAAATAAAAAATAAGTTTAAATTGTGAAAGTATTTTAATTAATCAATTTTTTTAAAAACTTCTAAAAAAAAATTTTAAAAACCCAAAAGTGGGCTAAATAATGGGTTTTTTTAAATGGGTTTTTTCAAAAAAAACCCATTGGGTCCAACCCAATTGGGTCCAATCTGGCCAACCCTGCTCAAAGATATACATAACTAGCCAGTTACAGAAAAGAAAAGTATATTTGTCATTCAATAGGACAAAATTATATAAAGTAAAGTGTGAAACAATACCATGCATTTTTTTATATCATTTGGATCAATTCCAGGTAATGCTGCCATTAACAATGGAATTACATGACTTGGCCCTTCAAGAAAATATTTATTTTTTCGAACTAAAGCTCTTGATACTGGAAGAAGGCAATGCATAGAAGCTGTCAAACGATGAGGCTCAATCAAAGTTTCTAAAGATGAGTATAATCTGGAATAAGAAAAGAAACATGAACATAAAATTAATAGAAGATTTTTTTTTTATATAAATTAAAAATCCTGATTTAAAAAAATAACTTAAAAAAACTAGACCTGCTTTACATTGAAGAAAGTTTGAGGAACAAAATGTTACTTTCCCTGATCACTTTTAAATATTTCACAGCACTAAGAAAATTGTTAGCGAAGCTCAGTTTTCAACATGAGACATGGGATTATTTCATACAGGCTCTACCCCTGCTTCATGCATTAGCCAAAGTACTAACAAGCTTAAACAGACCAAACAAGTAACTAAAGCCACCTTTGTCTGGCCTATTATTAAAAATAAAACATAATGATAACAACAGACAAACAGCTCTCAATTTAGCATTACCCATGGTAGAAATTTGAAAGTAGCTCTTGCAACCATTTAGAACAGTGGATCTCAATATTTTTTTTATTCTGTCAACTCCTTACTGATTTTTTTCTGTTTTTCGTCGACCCCTTAGCCCTTATCTAGGATTAGTTCTGAAATTGATTAGGCAATGTAATACTTACATTTGAATTTGAGCATTACAGAACAAAGTGAATCAAATGGTTAAACTCTTTCAAAGTGTTCCCAAATCATCAGTTGAAAGCAGAATGTAGGAAAATGTCACAGGACAAACCAGAAATTTATCTCAACAATGAAAGGGTTTACAATGAACATTTCGGAATGCTCTCTCAATATTAAATTTTCAAACCATGAATAATTACAAAAAAACATTTTTTATAATTGGCTAAAAAACTCAGTTTGATAGGTTTTACCACACTGGGAAAAATTAAAAGGGAAAAATAATGTACTCTTATTTTTATTAATTAAAATGCACAAAATGCAAATCTGGAAAATTTACAACATAAATAGGAATACAAAAAAAAACACTTTAGAATGAAAACCATACATTCTCCTACTCACGTATGGAAAGTTTTTGCTTTTTTAAAAAGTTTGTTTTTGTGATTTCGATTTTCGACAGTTCCATTCTGAATTAGTATCAATAAAAATGTACTTTTTAATTTCTTGTACTATTATTACACTCACTTTCTAAGAAAAGAGTTAATTTCCTTGCAATCAATTACATGGTAAATTTGCAAACCCATCTTTTCTTCCATTTTCTGAGCAGTTGATCTTTTACTGTAATTAGTCTTTAATCAGCAATCCAAGCAAGGAATTGCTGATGAATTTTTGTCAATGAAGGCGACTAAAAGCAATCTTTCTAAAACTTTGGTCAATGTTTCTCTACTCTACTATTCTTGCACACAAATTGTTTTTACCTAATAAAACTCTTTTTTGCCCCAAAAACTTATTTTTAAATTCAGTACATGTTTAAGTGCAAATATATTTAAGAATCAAATATTAAACTTATTTCCTTACCTTTCCAGCAATGGGGGAATAACTATTTCAGGTCGAAGAGCTCCTAAATTTTGAAGAGCAGTAGCCGAATCTAAACAGCCTCGTTTGCTAAACATAGATAATAGGGCAGCTGGAACAATGCTTTTGACAAATTCAGTGATATCTTCATTGGTCAGCTTAGCTTCTTCAGGAATCTCATTGAAGTTTACTTTTTTAGTGTATCTCTCTCTACATTAAAAAAATATTTTCCTTTGAGAAGTATTATAATATAAATGTATGTCATACAACTATATATACATGTATTTGCAAAATCTGTTAGAAAAGTTTCTAATCAAATTTCCTTTTGTGAAAGCCTGATGGATATGAATAAAGCTTGCTTATATGAACTGATCTTGAACCATTGAGCATGGCTGAATCACCCCCCCCCCCCTTGTCTATAGCATCAGTTGCTGACAAGCTTTATTTAAGTGATAGTAAACAGGGTTTTTTTTTTTTTTTTTTTTTTTTCAGTTTTTTTTTTTTTTTTTAAATTTATTTATTGCAAAGAGAATAGAACCACTGGAGCAGCCCTACTGCTACAATTTTTGCCAGAAACTGGGTGACAGTTAAGAAGAAACCATTCATGGCTTTTGGTGATTATGCTGCAATGACAGTCGACCCAAACTTCATTCCAAAAGAGGTCTTTTCTGAATGCTTCTAACAGTAACAGATCAGCTCGGAGAAGTGTCTGAAGTCTCAAACAGAATATTTGAAGATGTTTAGGTTTCGAATGCTCCCATGAACATCCAGTTTTTATTCTTCAGCCAAAGGTGGGATATTTTTCTGATAGACATTGCATATACAGAATGGGGTAGTGTAATGGGTGATTTTAAAACTGATTGCATGTGTAGATCCTCCCTAGTTTTCACCAGAAAATAAATAAAATATAATGTATGTGCCAATTAGAACAAAAGAATACTACTCAGTTAATTCATTTTATTTTAAACAAAGTAACAATGTAAGTAAGAATTTAGAACCTCCATATATTTTTAGAAGAGAAACACACCATTCTCTTCCTATTCAGTAATCAGAAACAATCAGAACCTGTTCATTAATCAAGGATAATTTCATGTGAAACATACTTAATTTGAAACTATATGTGAGAAAGATAATGAAAAATACTAATGTATTTAATAGCAGTTTTTTTCTTCATTATTCTTGTTTTTTACTATTGTTTCTATCATTATTTGTATTACACATAGTGATGTAAAATACCTGGGTATTTATTTTTAGGGGTAAATACCCAAAACGGGTATTTACCCAGGTATTTATTTCAAAAATTTATATTCAACTAAAATACTTTTCTGTATATATTCCACTATTTATATATATAACCAACCATAAAACAATATATTTTTGCCCAAAAATTGCATTTTGATCACATATTTAAAGAATTATTGTGTGTAAGGACGAGTGATGCTTATCCTTTAAATAACATTTATTGTTGCTAAAACTAAGTAAACAGTAAAACGAGCAAAAGCCTACTAAAAGATTAAAGATTTAAAAGGTTTAAAAGTAACATTTAGAAAAGGTTGCTGTTGAGCGAACACACGCTGCACACTCTCCAAGAGAACTACACTTCGACTGAACACGTTACCTTTGCTCGCGTCTCCGCAGAGCCGAGTTGAGTAGCGCGAGCGTGTTCTCTGCCGATTACTGCTGCCAGTCCCACTGACCTGGAGTCCCCACATGTGAAACAACGTAGCGATCTAATATGATATTCACATTAAATGTGTTGGATATGCCTAATCTACGTTGATAGCCAAATTTCAGGTATAAAAAGCCATTCTACAAAAAGTAAAAAGCTTAACTAGTTATAAAAAAAAGCAAACATTTTTCTAAGCTCCTAGTCTTTTATAACCCAATAATAAACAAACGTGACGACCAGCAACAGGCTCTGGGCCCAGCTTGACTGATCCTAGTCAGTTTATAAGTCCCAAATAAAGAACAGTGGCCCTCTTAAAGCTATTCACCCCGTTGCTCATTACCACCTCTTCCGGTAAGCTATTCCAAGTGCCCACAACCCTACTAAAGAAGTAGTTTTTCTAATTTCAGGGTTAGCATGAGAATTGAATAGCTTAAAACAATGCTCCTTGCTTGTTTTCTGTAAGAAAATTTAACCCATTAACATTTTTCATTTTGATAAATTTAAACAACGGAATCATGTCCCCTCTGGCTCTCTTTTCCTCCAGGCTATACATATTAAGCCTATTAAGTCTGTTATCATAGTCTAAATATAAAAGTCCTCTTACTAGTCTAGTCACCCTTCTTTGAACCCTTTCCAACACAGAAATATCCTTCCTGAGATAAGGAGACCAAAACTGAACAGCATACTCCAAATGAGGGTTTACTAAACTCCTATATAATGGCAGAAGAACCTTCTTAGATTTGTTTGAAATAGATCTATTGATAAACCCAAGCATTCTGTTGGCTTTGTTACTTGCAATGCTGCACTGTTGACTAAACTTGAAATCCTGATTCATTCAGATACCCAGATCAATAACGTCTTCTGTCTGACTAATGGCTGAACCCTGTAAATAATAACTTGTACACTTATTTCCATGACCTAAGGGTAGCACTTGATATTTCCCTACATTAACTGCCATACCCCAGTATATTACAGTACTTACACTGTACAATCTTATCTTTCTTAAGATTAAAAAAGTTCTAAGTAGGTCATTTTTCTTTTCCATCTTTCTTTTTTGTTTTTCACTTTTCAAAGCAAAATTTAAAGTTTTACCAGTACAAATACAAAGTGAGTGACAAATTGATCACAAAGCAAAACCAAAACTAACTAGTAGCATGACTTTATGAAAAATCAAATTTGATAAGCTGCGCTGGCGCCATCTATGTGACAAAAGTAAACTTAAGTCCTTTTGCTTTACCCCATAAAAAATTATATTATCATGCCATCCTCTTGAAGTTTCAGAATAGTTCATTCTAAATTCTGACAGATGTTTTGATATAATTTCACTAAGCCTTTAATTAAAAAAACTATAATATATAAATTTTTATATTTTTATATTTTTAATCTTTCATTCTGCGGTTTATGTTTTAAAAAGAAAATCATCACCTTTTGAGGACACCTAAATTGTTTTTGCAAAACGCGCAATTACAAGGGGATTTACCCTGCCTTCGGATAAATACCCCAAAAAAATATTTAGCTTCCCACCCTACATCACTAATTGCATGTATTAAAAAAAAATAGTTTGAATAAATTTTCATCATGAAATACCGAGGAACAAATGCAAATGAGCAAGGCAACAGAAAACAATATCTTGATTTTTTTGCCTATTAATATGAAAACTGTTTCTATATTTGCCACGTTATCACTTAAACAGCAATAAAATAAATAAATAACATCATAGTGTCTTAATAACTTCCCAGTTTATTCTTCCAAACACCCCTCATGCTTTTTTTTTTTTTTTCATTTTGGACATGACTAACCTAGGTTGTGATTTTGAAATCCTGAAGTTCATCATTAAATTGCTTATACTTCTCCAATTATGACATTGAAAAGAAAGATTCTTCAGTTCACGATGTTTCTTTCATAATTTCATCAAGTCTTTCAATAAAAAAATATTATAAACTGTGTAATACCTATGTATGTATCAGTTTTACCAATTATTTCATATTTAGATTTTAAAAAAAAATCCCATTCACTTTTTGCATTTTTTTGTAAAATACCCAGTTTTGGGTATTTACCCAGGCCTTAGGTCAGTACCCAGCAAATACCCAAAAAATATTTACCTACATGCTGGGAATTTGCCCAATCCACATCACTAATTACACATGAGTCAAGTTATTTAAACTAAACCCCAGCTCACTTATATCAGTGTAAAGCAAATATATTAACCATGAAAAATGGAAAGAAAAGGCTTAATAACACAAAAATAAATACCTGCGTATTCTTTTAATGACAGCAACAGGGAGTTTTTGAAGAAGTCTTTGCATTTTCCCCTGTATTACAATAATAATTTTAGAATATCAAAGAAAAAAAAAGAAATAAGCATTGTTATTGTAAATAACAAATATTAAACAAAGAAAAAGGTTTACATAAACGTAGATAATGACTTACCAGCCACCTTCCATGATTAGAAGGATGATAAAATGATTCTAAAGCCTTAAAAAGGCGACTGATGTGTAATTGACAGCTGCTTCCAGATCCCTAAAATGTATTTAATGAAACAATAAATGCTTCTTCTTGGAACAGATAAGAATATTATTTATAAAATAAAAATGAAATAACAAGAAATTTTATACATTTTTTTTTTCATATGCTTAACATCTTCTCTAGTAAAATGTGCCTACATTACAACAACCTCTTGGCCAGTGGGGCAGATGACTTTTAATTCTTTAAATCAATGCAAATATTTCATCCAATTAAAATAGATTCATAGAAAAAATATTAAACATACTCTTTTAATCTCTAATTATTTGGAATGAGAGTTCGGAAATTTATCAGTAACAACCCTACAAAATATTTACGCAAACGATTTTTTGGAATTTTAGATTCCAGACAACTTTAGCAATTAATTGCCATCAACTGCTATGTCATTGTTGCCAATACTAGGCAGTTTTACAACTTCCTTTTAAACACTCTATTGGAAAAGAATAATCCAAAGTAGTTTATCCAATAGTTGGGTTTTTAACGTACAGTAGACCCTCATTTTACGCGGGGTTACGTTCCACGGAAATGCTGCGTAAAGCAAAACCGCATAAATTGAGACTTAATAATAGTGTTAACATAGAGGTTAGGTCCTGTAGATGAAAAAACAAAATCCATTCTCATGATAGAAAAATTTGCATAATAAGTTTAATCTGTACTTATTCCAGGATATAAGCACAATGAACATAAAAAAAACGAATTAACTAAGTGCTTATAAAAAAGAACTCTTTCCGTTCTTCTTTTGGCATACAATAATAAAAAAAAATTATCTGTAGTTCTTTGTGGGGCATTAACGCTTCCAAGATCACTTGCTTAATTTCTATAATGGGATCTTCCTTCACTAATAAATCAGAAAGAACATTTGCCTTTGTCTAGGAATGGCTCAAAATTTTTAGAGTGAAAGCTTTTGGTTGGTGTGCCATCGATGTCGATTTCCTCATTGGATTTGCTCTCCTTTGTCACTTTGCAAAGTTCTTTGTATGAACTCTGAATTGTGTGAGTTTAATAACTTTACTTTTGGAAAGAGCTCTGGAAGAAGTTGCAAAAAATGCCTCCAGTTACCCAAGTTCGCTTGTTAGTACGTCAAAATGCAGTTTATTACTTGTTATCTGCAATCTCGGGATTTTGAGAGCGATGAAAATTTTATCTGTTTGCAATGCCGCATCCATGTTAATCGAAACTCATCCACTTAAAATAAAATAAAATATTCAAATCTTAAACCGTGTATAATCAAAACCGCATAAAATAAACCCGCATAAAACAAGGGTCTACTGCAATACATAGTTCACAGAGGCTCTGAAATCTGTTTAGCTTAACACTAGAAGTACGACGGTCTTTGTATACTTAGAAATACAGCAGGAGTCATTTTGGTTTTCTGAGAAGAAATCTGCATAGTTCCCTGCATAATGTGATATAGTTGTGAAAATTTGTTAAAAATAAACATATTTATATTAAATGCAGTTTTTTGTAAAGAATATAGAGCTTTTAATTATATGTAGTGAAGTATTTCAAAAGAGTTTAAAATGCCCTCAAAATAACCAGCGCTTTTTTGGTTGCATTTCAGAAACTAGTGGCTAATGCTCCTTTTTGTGTACAAAAACATTATGAATGCTTCAAATTCTTGCAGTGATATGTTTCAAGTAAGCATTTTTGAATATCTGCTCTATTTCAGCATCAATAAAGGTATTTGGATTTCTTTTGTTCTTAAAGGGGTTAGAATGACACCATCTCAAGCTTTTATGTATAATTCTATTGTTCGGGTGTACAAAAAAAAAAACAATTGAAACCTTAAAATTATTACAAAGCACAATGATTTAGATAAAGTCAAGGAAAGATTAAGCTTTTTATGAAAATACGGAGTAGCAGTTAGCAAAACAAGTCCACTTGGGGTCAAACTGTTGAGAAATAAAATTTATTTGGACAACAATTCTAGAAGTTCACCCTAAATTACGATTTCAGATATGAAATTCAGTTTAAAAAAAATTTCTTTTTAAAGCACTTTGTTATCTTTCATCTCTGATATTATATCTGCATGTTTTACAATCCTGGTTTATTGTAGATAATCTTGATCAATGAATACAAAATAAGTAAAAATATGTTGACAGATTAATGCATCTATTTAAAAAACTGAAATATTATACTTATAACTATTTAATAAAGTATAACTTTAAAACAAATTACTTAAGGATGCCCATTAGTCGCATATCCGCCTTTGTATATATAAATAACATCAGACATTTTAACAGAAACTTATAACTATTGTTATAAGTTTCGAAGCTAGAAATATTTGAAGAATGTTTAATGCAGTATATTTATATAGCATCATTTTAAAACTTAAGTATTTTAATAGAATTATAAACTATAAATATAACGTAATATAATCTTTAATAGAATATATTGTTAATAAACACATCATTTATTGTTGTATGAATTCTGGTTCCAAGGGATCAGAACACACAAATTTTAATATTAAATATACATTTCTGTTATGATTTATCATGAGGCATGATTTTGAATTTAAAAGGCAGTTATTAAATAATAAGAATTCTAAAAGAAAATTCGGTACATAACATGCTTCAGGCTGAAGTGGCCAAATCACAGTTCATGATTCAGCCCGACCAAAGCTTTGTTCCATCTCTACTAGAAAGTATTTATAAAAAAGGAAATTTTTCAATAGACCACAAACATTTTAATTGAACTATATGTATATTCATTAATTAATCATTTAATTATCTAAACAAAACAAAACTTTCATATTTTTAGCTATTTTTAGCTATTAACTGTATTTAATCTTTGTATAATCATAAATATTAAAGAGAAATGCAGCAGTTTTATTCTTATTCATACAGATTTAGTTTAATTTTATACATTTTCACCTGAACTTATTTCAAGACAAAAATAAAATGAGGAAAAAAAACGCATCATAAAGACAACATACGTCATTCAGGTTTTAAAAAAAAACCAACTTATTTACCAGCATAGAAGCAATCAAGGTAGCGACTGCAGTTGTATCAAATGCACAACCAACACGACAAAACTTGCACTTGATTAGATCTCCCAGGCAAATTAAAGCTCCTTAAAAGTCTTGTAAAAATCTAAAAGTCACACAAATAAAGATGAGCAAAAAAAATCAGATAATGCATAAAAATCACATTAATAGCAGGTAAATGCTTTCAAACCCAATTGTACGTGAATAAAAATATGCATTTGAGAAACAGCAAAAAAGGATTTAAGTATCTTGGATTAGAAAAATGACACAGCTATATTTTTTATGTAGAAAATGCATCTGTATGGGATAGATAAGGCCATAAACAATAAAAAGATATTAGACTTATACAAAATAATCTACATAATGTATTTAAATGTTAATTCAAGTGCTTTGCATGAGCAACAAAGTAAATAAAATGCATTGAAAAATACTCATTACCATTGGCATATATGGTTCCCAATTAATATATCCAATATTATCTTTGGCAACACGTGAAAACAACCACAAAAAACCCTGAAATAAAAAATTCAAAGTTATGAAAACAATGCATATGTTTTTAAAACTTATTTTCAGTTTTAATCATCAAAGTATCTTTCATTAAAAGTATTTCATTAAAAGTAATAAGTTCTAGAGTGATTGTAAAACATTATCTATACAATAAACTTCTGATTATCCGCAAGTCAATCAACAATAAGGAACATGTATTTTTGCAGCAAGAAGCAAAAACCCATTGCTGTTTTTACCCCCTCCGAAAAGTTAAACTTATAGTTTTTGTTTTATAGTTATTTATTTTTTGCGCTTTCTTCATCCTACATGCACTTTTTTTTTAGTGATGTTAAGTTCTGTTGTGCAAAAACACAAAACATTTTTACTGTACTGCATATATTTTCACTGCACAAAGTACCATGTGTCAATACAGCCACATTTTTGAGGAAGAAAAGTTTTTTCCTTTGTTGTCCTTCATTTTATCCTTTTTGTGGTTTATTCCCAACACTTGTGCCACCCAATTCCTCAGATAATCGGGAGTTTACTATGATTCAATAGTAATAACATTATACACATAGGAATCAGAGAGGAGTTTTAGAAAAAATTAGGACACAATTTGGATAAAATTTTAGGATAATGCATATAACAAATATCAAGAAAAACAAACACTGCTATTTTGAGCATAAATTTCATTTCTACCAACTTTGTTATGGACCTGCAATTTTGTACTACAATCAATTTTAGCAGAGACTGGTTTCACCTTAGGATCCAAATCCACAAAATTCACTACTTCATGTGGACACTTCATGAAATTAATGATAGCAAAAGAAATTCCTGATAGCCTTAATATAATTGCCATTCTTCTCATGAAAACAGCCCTTTTCAACTTCAAATTTTTCGGAACATA
Organism: Uloborus diversus; assembly: GCF_026930045.1. Classification (NCBI taxonomy): domain Eukaryota; kingdom Metazoa; phylum Arthropoda; class Arachnida; order Araneae; family Uloboridae; genus Uloborus; species Uloborus diversus. The sequence continues at coordinate 80,680,487 of NC_072732.1, read as the reverse complement.
ACTATTTCAATGCAATCTGTCATTCTAGTTTAATATTTCCACATATTTCTGAGTTAATGTCAGTTCATTTATCAACTTATTTCAAAGGAAAATCACCAAATTTCACAAAATGTACAGTACAATTAAAAAAAAAACAGAATTTTTACAAAAATAATTTTAAACCATTAAATAAAATCCTGCTAAAATGTTGTGGACAAAGCCATGCCTCTTTATTGCTGTTAGGGTAACCTCTCAAAACATTTTTTGCTTTCACTTGCTCCTTACTCCTTTCTTATGCGATGGGGGGGGGGGGTACTGAGGTTGCTTTTCTCACTCTAGTTTCAAAATTTTCTCACTTTCAAACAGCTTGCTCAGATGGATCCTGGGATTTTAGAATACAAATAATTGTGTTAATGGTCAATACATTCAAATCAAAACGGCTATTTTAGAAAGTTAACAAACTTGAAATGCCTGACCTTTTTTAGTCCATAAAAGTATTTTAAAACAAAGCTCAAAGACTAGAGATTTTGTTTGTTTTTTATGATTAAAAAAAATCAACTTTCATAAAATAAAATTAAAAAAAAAAAAATCAGCTTTCCAAAAAAAAAAATGCATATTGAAAAATTGAAATGTAAAGTTTGAATTTCGCTCTTTGGGTCTAACTTTATTAAAGAATTTAAGATCACAGATGAATTGTATGCAAAGTGCTACTCTACACATGGTAGAACATTTAAAACTATGAAAATAGCGACATATAAATTCAGACATGGTATACTGTGTCAATTTTAGCAAGAGAGTCACTAACAATAAAATTTCACTCACATTTTCCCAACCAGGAATGTTGTGCCACTGTTGCCACATAGTCATGAGTTCATCAAACCATAGTCTAATAAGAAAGAAGAATAATTTGGCTAACTAAACAAAACATCTTTTATAAGATTGTCAAAAAAGATATCCATAGGTAGAGAATTCCATAGATAATTTAATTATAAATTCACAACTATATAATACATTATTTCTTAAAATTAAGTATTAAATATTAAACTCCGTTTCACTTTAATTAACAATTTGCTATGATTTATAATTTAAGTACAAAATTATTCACCTAATATAGTCAAACTATATGAAAGACAGAAAACTAAAATGAGAACTTGTGTCTTTATTAGGGATGATAAGTTAAAAAAAAAAAAAAAAAAAAAAAAAACTCACTAGGCCACATTATTACTTATAATACTATTAACAAATGATAAAAATGACTTTAGGATAAATGTAAAATGATTAACACTAGAATTACGAGGGGTCCATAAAAGGATCGTTGGCAAAAATTAATTAAAATAGATTAGTACATTGTGTGTAAAAAATTATCAATATGTTAAATGGGATTTAATCCCTTACTTGTGCAAATGTTACGATTCATGTCAGAAAACCTTCAAACCATTATAAAGTGCAAAAACAAATTAGTTACCATAATGGAAATTCATTTTCCAATTAGGAGATCAATTATATAAAGCCATTAATTAAACTTTATACAAGATAGGAACACAATTTTACCATGAAAGAAATACAACCTTCCATTTGGCGACAATTATTTAACAAGTATTCGATTGGGAAGAAAAAACGCATTAAATTCTAGATTTTTACTTTTTGCATTGATTTTTTAATTCTATTTTTTATAGTGGAGATCGATGTTCCCATCTATTGATTGATGAACTATATTTGGCTGATCACTGGTGATTTTTTTTTTCGGAGTGGCAGTTCACGTCCGAAGCAATATCAAATGCGCACACATGTTGAATATCACCGTCTTTCGTAGGAGATATTAGGCTGGGCTAATTAAGTAAATTTCGGCAAGGGAAAACATCATTGAGTCTTGGTTCAATGTGTTCCAATCAAATTAACGTCTGGTAAGGTGGTATCAGTTCACAGGTCTTGAATATATATAGAGTTTCATATCGCAAATCTCACACTTTGAAGCTGTATAAAGTTCAACAAAGCTCTTCACAAAAAAAAAATGGATGATGGATGGCTTTATTGTAATTCAAATGGATCCGTTTTTTACATGATTCCTTTTTCATACAAATATGTATCTTGATTAAAATATCATTAAAGTAATTCGTTTTAAAAACTATTTCCGTTTTTTCTTTTCCTTTTTGCCCGACCCCTATTCCTAATAGGGAATCTTGAACACTTATTCTTTCAACATCTTCCTCACTTGCCGGCACGCTAACTGAAAATCTTAGCAATACATCATCATTTTGGAAAAGAAAATGGCAAGTAACGCTAGCGTTTTCTTGAATTGGATTGGTTCAATTCATATGTGCCAGGTCGAAAGCACCGCCTTCGCATTTAACTTCGATTACACCAGCGTTACATTCAGTTTAGTGCTGCCATCTGTTCATGCAAATGAGAAACTTCTATTTCACACAAGTGTTAAAGTCTTGACTTTAACAGGGTCATTTTGACCCCAAGCAAACTTTTTTTGGTAACTGCTCCTCTTTTTTTTTCTTAATAAATAGCTTAATCCTTCCTTGACTTCCTAAATCATCGTGCTGTGTAATAATTAAGAGTTTAAGAAAATTGTATTTTCTTCTAAAAACACAAACTTAAGAAGTATTTGCAGGTGTCATTCTGACCACTTTGAGGGAAAATTCATTTACTGATGCTGAAATAGAGTCACAACATAAAAGTTCTTTATATTTAAAAAAACTAACAATAAAAAACATGAAAATTTTTGATTTTGACAAGAAAATGCTAAATAGCCGATTTTTGCATTTCCAAAGAGTCATCACTTTTCTTACCACGTTATTGAAGTACTTTCAGAAAAACAAAGCACAAACAATTTTTTTTTTTCAGACAATGGTATGAAAAATCAAAATTTAGAAAAACGAAAATAAAATAAATACAATTAAATGCATATTTGTTACATCAATGAAGTAATAAAATTTATAAAATTTTCTCAGCATAATTCCCACTGCAAATTATATCGCACAAAGTTAAATTTATTTCCAAATACAAAATTATTTAAGTATTTCCAAAAAACCTCTATTAACATCACTTAAAAATTGCAAAATAAACATTTTAGAACATTTAGAGTATTTTTTACAAAACAAAATCTAAAATTAATTTTAAATAAATACAGCATAATAAACTTTGGAAGCAAAAAAGTTTAATAATATGTAAATTTTATTTAGAAAGTAAACACATTTTCTTTTCTTTTTGAAAACCAAACAATAAGTAAAACAGAAGTGGTTACCCTAATGAATTTTTTAAAATTTAATATTTTAGGAACTTATGTGGAACGCATGAAAATTAAGTAGAGATTTTGATACTTTTAAATAACCAAGATTTGGGGGGGGGGGGGGAATCTCAAATGATTCTTCATTAAAAAGATAATTTAATGGACACATATGACTTTGTTAAAATTTTTCAGGTCTTTTTTCCTGATACTCCCCGATTCTTACGAGCAGGGTTTCCGTTACAGGAAAAAATGTAGGTGAGAAAATCTTACCCTTTCTGTTGAAATTAGAGAGTTTTTTTTTTTTTTTTTTAAATCTCATCATTCAATTAAATAGACATGACAAATTGCTAGAAAGTCCCGCATTGAAATATTTTCTAAGTGAGATTGCTTTTCAAGAGCACGAATCTTATGGTCTCGCACTTTATCTGGAACCCAGATTATGAGCTTTATTACATATGATTCGTCCGTTGACATACTCTCTTAAGATTCACACCAGTCAGATTTGCTTGAACATTGTTTGTTAAATAAACTAATGTTTAAAGTAGTTGCCATTAATCGCTACAACTACCATCTTTTTGCATTACACTACTCACTACACTACTTTTCTTAAATTAGCGCACTACACTACAAACTACGCAAAAAAGTAGTGACTACAGTAGTTTTGCTATTGTAGCCCACAAAAGTGCACCACCTTTAACGAAATTTTTTTAATCAATCATTTTCCTGCAATATTTCTGAATAATAGTAAAAGTAAAACACACAGACACTTTTTTTTAAACTTCAGTTTTTTCTGAGCATTGGGAAACTTTAGAAAACATATGAATATCTTTCTTATTTCAAAATTACTTACAAAAAAGGAAAGAAATTTTGGACAAAAAACTAAAAGATACGTACCTAAAACCTTTATCATGCTCAGAGGGTGGCAAAGTGGTGCATAAAAGGGATTCAAAATAATTTACTACTCTGGCAAATCCACTATCAAATGGACACATATATGGTCTAAATTCATCAAGAATTTCTTGGGTTGAATCCACAGAAAAATATCTATAAAATATTTTACACTTTATGCACAGAATACATATACTCGTATTTTAATTTTCTAAAAAAGGACAAAAAAAAAGAGAACATTTTCAAGAAATTTAAAAATAATTTGATTCATAGTACAAAAAAAGGTAGAAAATTTATAATAGTTTTAAAATGATAAATATTAAAACACAATTAAAAAGTAATCAAGAGTTTTGTGAATAACCTGAGGATAACTAAACATTAATGAAAGAATGAAGAACCTATGACATATTCAAGGATGGATCCAGAAAATTTTCAAGGAGAAAATTTTTTTCCCTTTCTCTCTCATTATCTTGAAGATTTACACCTGCTTTAGGGGGGCGGAGTGATGCCGCATCATTTTTATTTTAAACAACTAAAATATTGAGATTTGGCCAAGGTGGTTCCCGAACTTATTATTTTCATTTTCAATTGATGGAATATTTTTAAAATTGCGTTTTAAAAAATCAATTTTATAATAATTCTCGTAGAATGTATAGAAACGCACTCCCTCTAACATCATTGAAAGCTGCCTAAAATTGCGTTTTTTTGGAATTCAGTTCCGAAAAATTACCGGAGGAAAGTCGGGGAACCCATTCCTGCCTACACATAAGATGTCTACAATCGCATCTTTCAGGCTTACATTTCGAGAAATGCCCAGGGGAAGGCCTCCAAACTCCTCCTCCTAAAACCAATAAAGATTGTCTAAAATTGCATTTTCAGAACTTCAATTCCCAAAAGTTTCTGAGAGGGAGATTCGAACCAGATTCCTTTTTTAAACATAAAATCAAAGATGATCTATACTTTTGTTTTAGGACCTCAATTCGGAAAAACATTGACGGTGAAAGGTCCCTCGAGGGAGGGGAGATTTCCCCCATTGCCCCTCCCTTGTATCCGTCCTTGGACATATTTGACAACATTTAAATATGTAACATAGTTTATTACAGAGTGAAATTCTGTAAACTTTTTGTAAAAATTAATATAAACACATATGTTGTATTAAGCAGTTGCATTGCACTGCTTATATAATCTTTTTGCAAAAACAAACCACAACCTTTTTTCAAACAGTCGCATTGCAGATATGCTGTGTGTGTTTTTTTTTTTTTTTTTTACTCTGTACAAATGTTTGGTGGTTGCAAGGTCAAAAATTTAGGTAGTGCATGAGTTTGGCGGCCCCTCAATTTGAAACTCATTTTAACAAGAGAGAGAGGGAAAGATTTGAGCTTCTGGTTTTGAAGGGTGGTGTCATTACAAGATTGAAGCGTTAGCAAAATATAACTTTATCACCTTATCATAAGTGTAATAATCTTTCAGATGTAAGGAGTTTGGGGGGTCTCTTAAACGAAAAAAAATTTCCAAAATTGTAGTTTAATCAAGACCGGTTTAAGCAATAGTCAGTAGTGTTGGGGGGGGGGGGGGAGTTGAAAGGCCAACACCCAATAATGTTTCAAAATTGAACTTTTAAAAACATGGGTGCAGATTATCTTTGATTATGATAGTACGCTTGAATTTGTCTTTAACAGCTCGATTGTGGATGAGATCCCTACCACCCTACCAGTAAATATTGTGCTGGATGGTTCTCGGAAGTTGGTGTTGGTGCACGGTTCTGTAGTTGTTTTCCCATCTACTTGTGAGACGCTACTACAAGAATTGGACGATCTTACTTACTGATGATGTCCGGTGTTGAAAACCAGTTGATTCTCCTAAAATTGTGTTAAGTTTTGTTTAAGTGAACCTCCAAAGATCTAGGATGCTACCCGAAGGTGTTCTTTCTAATGTTAGGAATGATTCTAATGGAAGATGTTTTGGTTGCTGGTAAGACCAATGCAAAACTCTCCTGTTTTGAATTGAAGTTAAATTTCAAATATTTTAATAATGTTCACATATAGTTATTGTTTAAACAAATCTCATTGATTTGTTAAATATGATTCACCTTTTATTTTCTCCAGGCAGGCCACAACCTCAAATGGTTGGCTACTTGTTACCCAACTTCGACATAGCTTCAGATCTTCAATAACTTTCAAGGCAACATTATCCATAAATGGCAACCAGCCCCGCGACCCACCAGCCCTTTGGGCAATCACCTGACTGCCCGATTGCGTAGTCTGGCCCTATCCCACGGCTACAAATATAAACTAAAAATTTTCAAACCAAAAAACAATTTTCCTTGATGCAAATATAAAAGCCAGTTAAGAAAATATAAACAGAGCTTTGTATGTATATGTATCTTTCCTTGTGTTTTAAGAAATAATTCAATTAATTTTCCAATAAAACATCAATCCCTTGTGCTGGAGTATAATAAGTACATACATAGATTATAGAAAATTGGTCCTCATACTTACAATCTACAAGATCGAATAAGAGATTTGAGATGGTATTCAATGTTTTCCTGGCAAATGGAAGAAAGGAAATCATAATTATTAACTTGGAAGGGAAAAGGAAATTAAAAATTTTAATGTCTGTTCATCAAATTGTATTGTTCCATTTGATTAGAATGTAGACAGACAGATAAAGAGAGATATCTATTTATATCAACTAAAGATATTTATAAAAACAGCTTACGGTGGCATGTAAATCATTTCATGAGCTTCGTTTGGTGAAAAAACAAACGTTCAAAGAGTTGATATAATGTACGCCATGGTAAAACCAAATCATCTCGAGACAGCAAATCAGATTTTCTGAAAATCAACAAAGCACTTATTAAAAATAAATTCAAAAGCAAATGATAAAAATACTTAAATGCAATAAAATGACTTAAATGTATTCTAAGCTTCCACCCCCCTCCTTGAACGACTAGTGCAGCCAGAAATATCTTCTGGCGTTTTTTTTTTTTTCAATTAAAAGTACCTTCTGGAGGGGATTTTTTTGATCAAAAATACCCTTTGAAGGGTATTTTTTGATCAAAACAGCCCTTTCATATGCATAAACTACCATATTAGAATTTGCATTTATGTTAAAACCAATGGCTCTGGAGGGTGTCCCCCCCCCCCCCCCTTTGCTGTGCCACTGCCTTGAACAAATGTTAAGGGCAAAAAAATACAAATATACAGGGTGTCCACCCAATTGGTGAACCAATAGCTAATTTCTAAATCGTTAGAGATGCGCATATAGTTCCAACTGAAGAAAATCTTTAAATTCTGTTAAAAATCAAAATTTGTGAAATTTTTGTCAAAAAAACAAATTTTGAAAAAATTACAAAATCTAACTTATTATACAGTTCCCCAGTCCTAGCAAATATCTTTAGCAAAATATTCTGGACACAATAACATTTAAAACTAAAAAAAAATCTCTCTTCTACGACCAAAATTAACCGAGTTATAAAGTTTTGAAAAATCATGGTTTTTGAAGATTTTATGACATCAGCGAGAGAGCTCTTAAGGGGAAATATGCAAATTGACAAGTGTGTTAATAGGTTTAAATGTATTTTGGGTTCTTGTCATCAAGAGGCAATATTTAATAGTTGAAAAGATTCTGCAAGTACTATTTTTAGCTCAAAGGTATACAGGCATCCCTCATATAACACGGTACTTCTACAGCACGGTCTCGATATTATACAGTACAAAATTTGAGATTATTATAACACGGTTTTGATACTACATGGTACAAAACTTTAATTCATAACTACACGGTTTTGATGTAACACGAATTTTAAAAGAAAGAATTCAATTTTTGTTCAATACACTGTTAAAAAATGTATTATAACAACTGTAATACGTTTTTACTTTGCTTTTCTGAAACTTTCATGAAAAATTGTATGTCTTGGGCTCAAAAGTTTGGTTTCGCCATACAACACTAACTTTCAACTTTTAAATACATACTTGATTTTTCTCATCAATGTTCTAAAAGCAAAAAGGTGAATATTATTTTTTTTCCAATGCATTGTAAGAAAATAACATTAGGATTAAAAATAAGCTACATTTGGCAAACGATAAATGAAACATGTAGTTGAAACAAAATATGAAATAAAATAAATAGAATGATTCTATTTATTTTATTTTACATTTTGTTTTGTTGTTGTTGCTCAGACAAACTTTATTGCAACAGAAAAGCGCAGATATTTTTTCTTATAGAATGCGTTTTGTTCTTAGTACAGAAAAGAAAAGTGGATTAAGTTTTTCCTTGTTGTGCAAAACAGATTTAAATTAAGTTATGTAAAATGATTAAGTTTTATTGTTTATAACAACTCTTATTTTTAAATTAGTGGGTCTTTGTATTTTCTAACTTGGTCTAACAAGACAAGCTATTATACAGCTTGAGGATTTTGTATTTTCCAGGGAGGAGGTTTTATTTCATTTGAAAAAGATTAAAGCAACTAAAGCTCCGGGACCAGATAATATTTATCCAAAAATTTTAGTTGAATGTGCAGAGGAATTAGTGGATGTTATTTTGAATATTTTCAATGCTTCTTATAACTCGGGGACGGTGCCAGAGGACTGGAAGCTGGCTAACATAACGCCACTCTTCAAGAAGGGGTCTAAAGGTATTGCTGGGAATTATAGACCTGTAAGTTTGACTTCGGTGATTTGTAAGATTTTCGAAACTTTGATCAAAATTAAGATCATGAAGTTCTTAGAGACAAATGGTCTGTTGACTAGTTTGCAGTATGGTTTCAGGAAAGGTAAATCCTGTACTACTAATTTATTGCATTTCTACGACAAGGTTACCTCAGCTTTAAATAACAAAAAATGTGTGGATGTTGTTTATATTGATTTTCAAAAAGCTTTTGACAAGGTACCGCATGTTGCTCTTCTCAGCAAGTTAGCTGACATTGGAATAGGAGGAAAAACTTTACTTTGGGTTAGAAATTGGCTTTCTGGTAGGAAGCAAAGAGTAGTTATGAGAGGAAATCATTCTAATTGGAGTGATGTTTTAAGTGGGGTTCCTCAGGGATCAGTTTTAGGGCCTCTTTTGTTTATTATATTTATGAATGACATCAATGAAAATATTTCTGGAAGCATGAATTGTTTTGCTGACGATGTAAAAGTTATGGGGATTTTCGAAAATGAAGAACAAGTAAAACAGCTGCAAGAGGATTTAGATCATATTACTAAGTGGGCAGATAAATGGGGTATGGCAGTTAATGTAGGGAAATGTCAAGTGCTACACTTTGGTCATGGAAATAAGCGTATGAAATATCATTTACAGGGTTCAGTCATAAATCAGGCAGAAAATGTTATGGATCTGGGTATCTTTATAAATCAGGACTTCAAGTTTAGTCAACAGTGCAGTATTGCTAGTAACAAAGCCAACAAAATGCTTGGGTTCATCAATAGATCTATTTCAAACAAATCTAAGAAAGTTCTTCTGCCTTTATATAGGAGTTTAGTAAGACCTCATTTGGAGTATGCTGTTCAGTTTTGGTCGCCTTATCTGAAGAAAGATATTTTTATATTGGAAAGGGTTCAAAGAAGGGTAACTAATTAGTAAGGGGACTCTCAGATTTAGATTATGATACCAGACTTAATAAGCTTAACATGTATAGCCTGGAGCAAAGGAGAGTCAGAGGGGACATGATTCAGTTATTTAAATTTATCAAAATGAAAGATGTAAATGGATTAAATTTTTGCGGGGAAAGCAGGACAAGGGGTCATTGTTTTAAGCTATTTAAATCTCAGGCTAACTTGGAAATCAGGAAAAACTACTACTTTAGCAGGGTCGTGGGCACTTGGAATAGCTTACCGGAAGAGGCGGTAATGAGCAAAGGAGTGGATAGCTTTAAGAGGGCCATTGATCTTCATTGGGGACTAATTAATTGACTAGGACCAGCCTAGCTGGGCCCAGAGCCTGTTGCTGGTCGTCACATTTGTATTTGTATTTGTATTTCTGGTTGCCAGTTTTCGTTTATATGTTCTGTTGAGCTGAAATTTCATCTATTATAAAATTTGCCCCTTATGAATTGGTTTTGATATAACACGGTATACATTCTTTGATTTACATTATTTCAAGGTCTCGTACAACACGGTTTCGATATAACACGATACACATTGACATGATTTTTGATACGTACATGATTAATTAGGTTAAAAAATGGGTTAAAAAATATTTATAAAAAAGTCTCCTATAACACAGTTTCGATACTAGACGGAACAAATTAACTGTGTTATCCGAGGAATACCTGTATTTATGATTAAAAGCTTTTTTTTTTTTTTTTGAGCAATCACAATTGCTTATTGTTTTCATTTGACTGTTGAATGATGTCTGTCAATATCATTAGACTCATGGATAGTATTACACTACTCTTAAGTCCTGTCACCAGAGTTTTTAAGCACTAACAACCAACATCACAAAAAAAATTGTCTGAAATTGGGGTCAGAATTTCAATGTAAAAACATTTCCAAGGAGAGAAGATTTTGAATGTGTCCTTTTCCTACCTCAAAGATGGTCCCTACAGTTTCATTTTAGAGCTTCAATTCTGAAAATGTGATCGGGGAGAGCTCTCAAACCTCCTTTTCCATGGCATCATATTTAAAATTGTCTAAAATCTTGTTTTTGTAGCTTCAGTATAAAGAAGTGCTTGAGAAAGAGATCACAAATCTGTCTCCTTAAGACTATCAAAGATGGCTAACAATCATGATTCAAAAGACTTCAGTTTAAAAAATATTCTGGATAAGAGCCTGCAAAATTCTATTCCACTGCCTAATATCATCAAAGATCATCACAAGCTGCATTTTCAGAATTAAAATTTTGCAAAATTTAGCTAAGGCTTAGAGCCCCTTAACACCTTATTTATGAAAGAAAATTAAACCGCTTAATCAAATGACGAGTATGTCACTTATTTATCTTCAAACTGTACTTACATTTTTAATTTTTGTAATGATCTTTCTCTTTGCTTATTTCATCACATTTGATACGAAAACTGGTAAAATGAAGTGCCATCTTGATATTTCATATTTTCTTACAAGGAAAAAAAGTACCATTGAGGATCTAAATGACTGTTAGAAATAGTTATTGAGTCCACAAACGAATCAATCGGTGAACAATTTGAGTAAAACCAAAAAAACTGGTAAAAATTCTTTTTTGTCCCATTCTTTATACTTGAAACACTTCTAATTCAAACTCCTTTAATCACAATTTAAAAGATTAGACGTACCTCATTTCTATATACAATGGCTCCCAAAAGTCTCCGTACACCTACTATTTTCAACAAAATAGGCCCCCAATCCATTGGTTAGAATTAATATTTCGGAATAGGTATTTAATTATAAGATCCATGACAAATCTATATATACATAAATGGATGTCGGTAAATTTGTTCCCTAAGGTCTAAAAAATTACCTGGCAGATTTGGCTGAAACTTTCACCGTTTGTTCTTTTTGGTACTGAGGAGGTTTGTAGACCAGTTCGAAAAAATTCCGATTGATAGTTCCTGTTTTTTATATTCTAATTTGCCCAAATTTTCGCATATATGCCCCAATATGACGGTGAAAAAATACATGCACATATGAAAATTATGTGTCCATCGAATGCCGCTTATTTTTCTGCTGAAGATGGCATCTGTAAGAAAGTTCTAAGTTGTATGAAAAATGAGTTATGAGTTTTTTTGTTCCATGTTCGAAGGCTTTCCTCAACCCAATTTATTATTTAGTGTATCATCTCAACTCCTAGTTCATAGTTAGAATTGTTGAATGCTTTTGTGTTTCGTCTGACTGTTTGAGGCTTTTCTCAAGTCAAATCTTAAAGGAACGTTTTTCCCCCTCAAGATTGGCTAATAATAACTAGATTTGGTTTTAATTAATGGTTTTTTTAATTATTATTTGTGTTGATTGGATTTTTTAATCATTATACAATCTAACAGCAGAAACCTTGCCAAAATTTATGCAGAAAGATTTCAGTAGTGGATGCATTTGGCAGTTTTTTCAACTGTCGCGGTTTTTCAAGTCAAAGACTACGTAATAATGTTTGTCAGCTTTCACCATGTAAACAAAATATCGCCATCAAAGAATCTTTAAAAACTTTTTTTACTGAAAAATAATCTAGAAACTAAATTAGGCAAATCCATAAACAGCACAAAAACTTCCATTAATGTGACTTTGTGCACAAATTCAAACCATCGCCAAATTTTACTACTTTTTTGGAAACATTTTGGATGAAATTGTTTAGCGCCATTTTATGAAGACCAAAAGTATCTTAGCATATGACGACCATATCTCTTTAACAAAAATTAGTAACATACCGTTTTACAAAGTAAGGAGGGGGAGCATTATCAAGTTATCCCAAAACGAATCCCGCAAATTCGGTAACATTTTAAATCGCACCAAGAACCCACAGTAATTGAAAATTTCCAAAATAACTAAAGCAAGTTTAAGAGGATCACGGGCGCACGGCTACATTTTTTAAACAGTTCGTTCTTCAATAGACATACAGAGACGGTAAGACTCCATGTAAAAAAAAAGAAAGTATAACTGATAAATCTTTTTAAACATGTGAAGTTTAATTTCATATTTCGGAAAATCTTCAAATTTATATACGCTTAAATTTTGTGTCGTTTCTAAATGAATACTATTTTGCTCTTTTTACTTACTGCTACTTTAGTTTTATGAGTAAGGAAGAAGCTAGATTTTAAATCACGTCAAAAAGGTGTGTTTTAAGTTCTTTCACTTAAAACAGAAAACAAATGCAAGTAACAATTGTTTCTCATAATTATTGCTAACCCAGGCAACGCCGGGTATTTTTGCTAGTTTTTAACAAAACTGCATGAAAAGTTTTTAAAAAATATTAAAACTTAATTTTTTAAAAATCAAAAACCAAAAAGTGCTGGAAATTTTATCTCACAAAAGTCTTGTACACTTTATAAAATGTCTATAGATTATTGAATAATTTAACTTTTGATTAAGTTATTAATTGGTAGAATATCATACAGTATTCATAACACTTTTTAAACGTCTTGCGTAATTTTCTGAGTAAGTGTTCAACCCCATTTTGAGTCTTACTATTTTCATTTTAAAGCCGTATTTTCGTAATCTAGTCTCCAGATATCTTTAAATATGTTACATTAAGTTAAAAACTGGAGATTGAGGGGGTATTTTCTAAATTTTCGAGGCACTAGAAGCAAACGTTGAAAACCGTGTGCTTCTTATCGTTATCTTGATAAAAAACAAAGTTGTTTCCAATAACCAAATTTTTGGCTAAGAGTTCAAAATTGGTTTTTAAAATATTTAAAGGAACAGCATGATTCATTATTTCATCAAAAAATTACAAACTACCAAGTCCTGATGCTGATAAGCACCCTCACACTAGAACACCTCCACCGTCCTGATAAACCGATCCAAATAAGTTCTTAAGATTAAGTTCCTAATTTTTTCTTCTACTTACAGTTATATAACAATTTAACCAAAAATGTTGAATTATTTTTTATCTGTATGTAAGACGTGATTCTAAAACGTTTTTAGCTTATTTATCATTGATTTTGCGACGAAAAGCGTAAGCTTTTTGATTTTCGCATGACCAAGAAAATTTCTGCGGGAAGAGGTCTCATTTAATCCAGCTAATCAGAGAACTTAGGTGAAAATTAAATGTAAAATGTTTCATTTAACTCTGCAGAAAATTTTACAGCACTCAAATGTGTATTTTTCATAAATTTTAACTTTAAATCTCCAATCACGTTTTGTCGACTTTGCGGGTTGACTTTTTCTTACTTTATTTTCGGTCAGATTCCTTTCTTTAAAGCATTTTATCAAGCACTTTACTATACAAACAAATAAATTAACTAATTTAGAGACATTTCAAACCAATTTACCACTACTGTGGGAAAAAAAATCAAATTTTGAATGATGTTTGCGGTTTTTTTTACGAATACCAGCCATTTTACAGTAATAAGCACAATATTAAGGAATAAATAAACAAAAAATTAAAGCCAAATGACATATAAGGGTCAACACAATGCAAAAATATTAATAAATTGGCATATGATAATTTTAATCATGAATTTATTCGAAAAGATTTGAGTGTATGATGACTTTTGTGGCATGTTTTTTCTCTGTCTCTTCGTTTTCTGACCCATTTCGAAAAGAAGATCCATCAATATTTTGAAAATACCAATGGGTTGTATTTAGAATGACATAGGAATGATGTAAAAAAAAATTGGATTTCATATTCAAATTCAGTTTCGAGTTATTTTGGTTTTACTAAAACATTTCAAAGTGTATGAACACTTTTGGGAGTCACTGTATGTGCATATATATATTTTTTGTTTTATTTTAATTTGTCACTTGTCCATATAATGCGCATTAGCCATTCGCTCCCCGAAAATACTTGTCTATACCCCCCCCCCCCCAATTGACATGTGCCTTTTTCAGGACCCAGTCCAACCCTATCTACATGTTGCCAACCATGGACTTTATGAATTGTTTAATGTGTTGAATACATTTCTATAATTGAATTTTAAAATGTGTAACGGATGTTACATTCAAGCTGAAACATCTGTTACAAACTTATGTAACATCCATTACATGCCTGTTTCTGCATGGTTTTTATTATAATCATATAAATTTTGGGAACTATTGTTTCTTTACGCTTACCTTAAAATAAAGAAATTAATTCAGAACAAAACTTTTTAAAAAATGTTTTACAATGTGAGGAGAATTTATTTACCTTTTTGTAACGGACGTTACTTATAATACATGATGTTGTAATCCTGCCCCTAATTATACTAATTATGTTTGAAACAAGCCAAAACATGGTTTTATTTTGCTTTTATAGTTTTTATATCAATATTAAATTTACTCCACTTAAATTTACTAAGCATAATTTGCATTAGTAATAAGGTACAAAAATGATCATTTTACTTGCTAAAAAACACAAAAATTAGACATCTTACCATCTCTTCCTCCACTAAATAAACTTAATATGATAAAAAAATAATAGTTTAAAAAACTAAAAAAACACGCTTTAGTAGAAAAATGAACTAAAAAGTTAAAAATAATCTTTGGATGATGAGTATATAAAATAATTGACCAAACACTTAATTTTACTGTAATAAAAAAAAGCGTAAGGGGCTTCTTATCAGTTGTCTTAAATTTCTTCCACTTGTTATTCATAAAAATGTAAATAGGTAGCCCCCCCCCCCCCCCCCCACGTTTTTTTTACTACAGTAAAATTAATTGTTTCGTCAATCACTTTATATACTTGTCATCCAAAGATTACTTTTTAGTTCACTTTGCTATAAAAGCGTGTGTTTAGTTTTTTAAACTATTTTTTTTTTCAAATAAGAGACTTAGATACTAAATATTGTAACTTTTAAATGAAATCTTTGTGTGTGTGTGTGTTCAATTTTTATAATGGAATGCACCTTAGCATTCTATTGCATTATTTACATCAGACATTTTGAATGCTTTCTGGTAAATTCATGTGCAAACATTGTTACACTCCGCAGCTCTGATTTGTACGTTGTAAGTAATTCTAATAAGCCACTGGCTATTTGTCCAAAGGAAAGTTGGACCCACAAACATACAAGTTAAGCTAATAAAACTGTGTTACCTAGAATAAACTAATAACTTATTGTTAATAAATTAATTTGATAATATAATATTGCATTGTCTGCAATCCAAATTTTAAAAGAATTCGATCACAAAAAGTGGACGAAAATTAAGTTGCAAGATTATAAATTTAATTTTGGTGTAGATGGGATTGAAGCACACGCTCAATGATTCCTAGAGATGGACGTCAGCAAAACCAGCGCCTCAGACCACTTGGCCAAGAACGCTCATTAAGTGGTTGAATGTACTAACAGTAATAAGCCACTAGCTCTTAGTCCAAAGGAGAGTTACTCACAAACATACAAGTGAAGCTAACAAAAGCATGTTAAAAAGCAACACTAGATTCTTGTTCTAGTGGTTATAAGCTTTCCAATGATATATAACTCTTAGGGATTTGTTTTAATTGATTTTCTGACCAATTGGTTTCACGTTAGCTGGAACTCACCAAAAGGCTAAAAAATTTTATACACAACTCCACTGCAGTTAATTTATTATAAAGTAGCATATTTGTAATAGTATACCTTGATTTTATTATAAAATTCAACATACTTTATTACATTACTTGTGTTGTGTTTATGTGTATAATTATGCATTTATTTTTGTTATTATACTATCTTATATTATAAACTAGCCCTTAACATTAAGTTCTTTTCTGAATGGTGGGAGCTAGTCAGGCTATTGTTATAGCCCTTACAAAAATGGCTGATAGAGCTTAATAGAATTCCATAGAAAATTACATAGAAAGCTGTAAGAAAGTTCCTATAGAAATTATTTCTATATAATTCTATAGATATCCATATAGAACTTGATAGTGAAGTTTCTATAGAGAATTTCTTCCATAAAGTTCTATAGAAACTGCTATAGAATTTGAGCATAAGGTTTTTATAGATAATAAATTCTATAAAATTCTATAGAATTTGATCAGAAAACTTCCCTTACTGTAGAATTTTGTAAAAAGTTGAGAATTCGTTCATTTTGTTTTCAGTTATAGTTTTCATTAGTGTTTATATAATACTTCTAGTTTGGAAAGGCTAAAAAAGCCCTAATTAATTAGGAAGTTTAATCCCTAAAATGAAATAGTTTAATTCCTAATTAATCTATTTAATTTTAAGAATAATTGTTTTAACAATTAATTATTTGTTAATGTCATGTTTTTCATTACAATAGCGGATTGTATTATGGTCTTTAATAATAATACTGTTGCATTTTGTCACAGTTCGATGAAAAAAATCAAACTTAATTAAATAAAAAAATATACTCATAAAAGATTAAAAATTATTTATTATTTACAATATTTAAGTTATTTTACAGTAATAATAATAATTCGTAAAAATTCTTGTCATTGTTTAGTAAATAAAATAACCAAAATTCCAAGATGCAACTCCGTATTTTGTCGCGAGAGTTTGCCAGCAGTATTTCTCTCAATCTCTTCGCGCATGCGCCAGTCTGTTTTCCCTTTTCTGTCCCGAACGGCGATTGCGTCCATCTCGCACGTGCGATCCTCTAAGCGTTGCAATGAAAATAGCTGAATCTTGCCCAATTCGTTAAAAAGTATGTATTATTTTTGTGTTGTTTTGGTATATTTATATTTTTATTGTTATATTAAACAAATTGAGAATGAAAAAATTTATAAATAGTAGTTATAAAACAAAACCTGAATTTTAAATCCAGAACGAACTTCATTATGCATCGGAAATAGCATTTGATTTTACTAAATAAATAAAGCTCATGAATGAGTAATGACATTAATTTACTAGTGATTTTTGCATCATAAATTTATATGTAAGTAAAACTAACCAAAAGTTTGGAAGTGTTAACATTGTTTTTTATACTGATAGGGGTTCTAATATTTAATTAGCACTCCCAAATGGTACCACTGTCCAGTGTTATGAAGTGTCTTTATCTAACAATAATGTGTAATCGTTGCAATAAATTGCTGCACCTAATAATTTTAGGCATAATTTGGTTTTGTCAAACGAATATTAATTATGTAAAGCATTGTCATTGTGTTTTATGAGACTCTTAATAGGATCTAGAGGCTGTATAGGAAGATCTATATAGGCTCTATAAAAAGATCTATAGAGACTTAGAAATACCTGTACAGAGTTTTCCCAATTTTCTATAGGATTCTATTAAAATAACTTCATAGAATTCTATAAGAAGTATATAGAATTCTGCAAAACTAATTTTATAGAAACCTATAGAATTTTTCACTATAGAATTCTATAGAAAACAACCTATAGAAAATTGGGCCATAATTCTATAAGACTCTATATAGGTATTTAAGAAATAAAGAAAGAATTTTTTTATAGAATTCTATAAACCATTTCATAAGGGAGACTTTACCTACTCTATCAGGGATTTTCAAATAGACAGGGCAAAATTTTTCTGTTTGTAATTCCTTTCTCTTTTATTTTATATGTGAAATGCATAGTTGTAAAAAATATTACCCTGATTGAAATAAAATGAATTGAAAAAAGTGCTCTTCCCCCTAGTAGCGCAACTTCAAATTTTTGGCCCCACCGCAAAATCCGATTTTGGGCCCCCTATTAAAAATTGTATTAATGTAATTTGCAGAGCATTTTTTTTAATTTTGTCAGTATCTTTTTTTTCAAACACGCACACACACACACACATATATATATAGAGAGAGAGAGAGAGAGAGAAAGCGGGGGAGGGAGGATTGAGATTTTAGTTTAGAAAGGAATCATTAGCTACAGAAATCCGGTTAACTCGTTGGAATGAGGAGAAAAAGAATTACCAATATGAATTTAATTGTAAGTATAACATTTGTACAGAAATAAGAGTTCAGAGTTCCTAAAGTTCTACTGAAGTTCCAGTTTGAAAAACGGAATTTCAGACTACACTGGTGTGCAAAAATTAAGGACGAGACGGTTTTTTCAACAGAACTTCGTACAAAAGCTATCCAAATCAACACATTTAATACCGTAAGATCCCCAATACGTAAGGACATGTGTAATGTAAGCAACACTTACTAAAAGAGAAATCAGAGGGATAAAAAGAAGATTTATTGAAAAAGTAGCATGGAGCGCAATGCGACTGAAGGCCGAAACATCTTTGCGATGGGTGTCCAGCAAGAAACATCTGGTCTTTAGTAGGAGATATGATCTCCCCCGACTGCTAGGCAGGTTTCACAGCGTCTGCCCATGCTGAGAATGAGGGTGTCAATGAGTTGTTGAGGCATTGCTACCCATTCGTCTTGCAGCGCCAATCGAAGCTCCCGAATCGTTACTGGTGGTAAGGTACGAGCTGCCAAGCGTCTGCCTAGAAAATCCCATACATGCTCGATGGGATTGAGATCCGGAGATCGTGCCGGCCAATCCATACGTTCAATATCCTCACTCTCTAAGACCTGTTCGGCAGCTACTGTGCGATGACATGGTGCATTGTCGTCCATGAAAAGGAACTGCGGATCCATAGCGCCTCTAAAAAGACGCACATACGGAAGAAGAATTTCGTTACAATAGCGGGTCCCGTTGACTGAACCTGCGTCGAAAATGTGAAGGTCTGTACGACTACCAAGCATGATGCCTCTCCAAACGAGAACACCGCGACCTCCATGCCTGTCCCTTTCAATAATGTTCCAGGGATGATTGCGGCTTCCCCGCTCTCTCCAGATGAGTATGCGATGAGAATCGCTACTCAGACTGAATCTGCTCTCATCTGTAAGGAGCACTCGTCCCCATTCATTGTCTCTCCAATTCTGGTGTTCTCGGCACCACAGAGAACGCCTTCTCCGATGGGCCGGCGTTAGAGGTACACACCGTATAGGGCGTCGTGCAAACAGACCACCACCGTGCAGTCTTCTGGCCACGGTAAAACTCGATATCGGTCGTCCAGTCGCCTGTGTCGTGTGTCTAGCGATTTCTCCCGCTGTCTGCCGCCTGTTTCTTCTGGCCTGTAAGACAATATACCGGTCATATGCGGGTGTGATTCCTCGTGGACGACCACTACTGAACCCCCGGATAGCTATTCCTGTAGTTTGAAATTGTCTCCAAAGTCGTGAAATGATGCTGTGAGCAATTCCGAACTCTGCAGCCACACTTGTCACACTGCGGCCTTCCTCCAACTTCCCAATGATTCGACCTCGGGTAAAAGCATCCAGATGTCGTCTAACAGATTGATTACTTGCCATTTCTCACTGAGGCAGCAACTCGGTGTGATTTTAACTGCTATACGGCGTGCAATCTCTTTGCCAGAAACACTGATCCTACACCGACAACATGCTTTATACTACTCAGACACTCCCCCATTATATCTGCCTGCATATCTGCGCATTTGCTACTGTACATCACCTTACTTAATCTCCTGATTAGTCTTTCTTTCCGCTCTGCCTCTTCGTTCAGCTGATATGCTAATGTTTTGACTTCGTCCTTAATTTTTTCACACCAGTGTATATGTGGCAAAAGGAAGGTTCAGGGCACTTCGTCGTAATTTTTTTGAAATTTAAGTTTTAAAAACGAGATTGCAACCCATTTTTGGTGTCGCAATGGAAAAGGGTCACTGACTCTCTCCCACAAATATTTTGGTATGGGAGCTCGAAAAATGCAATTTTAAAAGACGACCTTCGATGATGTTGAAAAAACGGGTTTCGGCGGTTATCCCAGGAAATGTATCGAAATTGAACTTCTAAAAATGCAATAGGCCACCTTTGATGACGTTAGGTGAAAGGATATGGTTCAGAACTCTCACTCACAGTTTTTCGAATTTCCGAAATAGTGATTTTAAACGTTCGTCAGTGATGTTAGGAGGATGGAAAATTCGTTGGTCTTAACCGTAAATTTTTCGAAAGTTTTTACACACATGATTGAGAATCACCTTTGTGGGAAGGAGTCGGGGACTCTTCTGAAAATATCTCAATATTAAAGTTATAAAAACGTAATTTTAGACAAAATTCGTTAATGTTAACGAAAGGGGAGGGGGGCTCGTTGGCTCTCCCTCGGAAATTTTTTGAAGTGGAACTTTAAAAAACACAATTGCTGGCCAACTTTGATGACGTTACAACAAATGATTAAATTGGGGACTCTGCCCAGAATTTTTGAAATTGAAGTTCAAAAACGCATTTTTCGACGAATTTAGGTGATTAAGAAGAGAGCAAGTTTTGGGAACCTTCTTGGTAAATTTTTTGATGTTGAAGTTTTAAAAATGCGATTGTAAGGCATCTTTAAAGTGCATTTTTGGACTTCGATTTCGAAAAATTAAGGGGCAAAGTTTCGAACCCCCTTATTTCTTCTAACTTCATCGAAAGTGGTCCACAAAGGCATTTTTAAGATATTATGTAAACGCGAGCTGTTCAAAGATGAAACTTCCAGAAAATCCTTTTGATAATGAAGTTCCCTATATGCAATTTTAGATTATCTTCGGTAATTTTAAAAGGAACGAGAATTTCGGAGGCTCCCCCGAAAATCTTTCAAAATTGAACTTCTGAAACGTAGTTGTAGGCCACCTTTGATGACTAGACGGGAAAAGATGGGGTTCCAGAGTTATTCCGGCATTTTTTGAAAATTAAAGGTTTAAAATCTTAAATTTGGAAAAGGATGAGGTTCGGAACTTTGCCCCGGAATTTTTTGAATAGAAGTTCAAAAAAAAAAAAATTTTTTTAAAGATTTTTGGACAGATTAGGGAGAAGGAGGTTTTTCAGACTCTCTCCCCTCGAACACAATAGGCTGTCTTTGGTGAAGTAAAAAGAAATTATTTAGTTTTAGGATCCCTTCTTTCCCACCTTCTTGGCTAAAGCAATTTTTTTTATTTATTTTGAAAAAAAAATGTAAGAGGGCCTGTTTATTGAATAGGCCATCTAGGCCGTGGACTAGAGCCCTGCTATTTGGGGCCTCCAAAAAGCGAAAAGAATTTTAGCAAATGGCAAGAATTGTAATGTTTGGCTACAAAAGGGTGCCGCAAAGGTTTGGGCTTAAAATCTCTGATATTTTAATCCAATAGCCTCCAATACCCCAAGTCAATAAGTTCTGGGGCCCTAAAGCAGCCTAGAACCAACATAAGCATTCAAAACTAAGTTTAATAAGATTGAGTAAAAACAAAGTTCAAAAATTTTCGAACCCCTTCCGATTCCACCCCCCCCCCCCCTCCCGATCCAGATCCTCCCCAAAAACTTCTCTTGGCTGTCTTTTTCCGTGCTCCGGTACAGTCAGGACTTTTTTCCCTTTTCTTTCAGGAATTTTTTCCCTTCTTTCCGTGGCAGGTGACCTAAGGAGGGTATGATACTTTTTGCACCGTGCCGAGGTTTGTTTTTCGCACAGGGAAGTTGGTCCGTGAGCCCCCTTCTCTCTACTCACGGCCTGCGTACTGAAAAGGCCAAATAGGCCGTGACTTAGAGCCCCTTCTGTTCCGGGGCCTTGAATGGCGATAACTGTTTTAGCAAATAGCAAAAACTGTAATGTTTGCCATTTATGAGGACCCCGAAAAAGGGTTTGGCCTAAGGTCCCCGATATTTTATTTTGGTCAATAGGTTCTGGGGTTATAGAGGGTCCTAGAAACAATATAAAGTTTTAAACTAAGCTTGATTTTCGGAAAATTTAATGAAATTGAATGAAAACAAAACTCAAACATTTTCGGGCCCCTTCCTACTCCGGGCCCCACTGCGTTGCGGGGTCTTGCAGTACGTAGTTACACCACTGCTCCCCCCCCCCCTTTCCAGCAGAACACTTTTTTTCACTATGCCACTGGAACTTTAAAACCCCACAACCTAATGAAGAAGTCACAGTAAATTACTGGGGTGTCACAAAAGAAGCAAATTCTCTCTTTTTCACACTTGAATGATTGCATCATAATTCATTCCAGGCCTTAGTGATGTTTCTTAACATTAATCCAAAAATATAATAAACTATCAATTTTATTTCAACATATTTTTTTTCTTCTTGGTGTTCGGCTTTTGGCAGTCCCAACCATCTGCTAGATACTACCTATTTTCTCAGATCTTAGAAAACAAAAATGAAATTATTATATTCAGCAAATTACCTGGCTGGGCTGCTAATTCTGCATTAGCTACCAGTTTGTTTCGCACTCTTGGCTTCCTTAAAAAGGTTTTCCATCTCCAGCTCAGTCACTTTCCTATGCCGGGCTGATGAGTGCTAATAAGCACGAAACTGCAGTCCTCGGCTGGAAATGACTGAGCTGGCGGTGTGTTTCACGTATTTTCATGAAATTATTATGTTTTTAGATTTCTAAACATAAAAGGGGTCCTCAGCTTTACCCATGTTTAAGCTAACCACCATGAATTGAATATGAAATAAGTTGCATTGAAAACAATAAGTAATTACATAACATGCAAAATTAGATACATTTCAGGAAGGCAATATTGAAGAAAAAGATTAACACCAAATTTCAAAAATTTATAAATAAATTTGCTTACTTAAGAAGTAAATTTAGAATAACAGCTATATTATCCACAAAAGTAAGCTCCACATCAGGTATCAATAGAAGCTCAAATAAAACATTTATGAAAGAAATGTGATCTTCTTTTGAAAACTTTCTTCCATACAAAGAAATGTACCTGGACGAAAGGAAAATAGATTCTAAAATTACTTGAGACAAGAAAACTAGAATCAAAAGCTGTTTTAGCTACGGCTAGAAGATTAATTAATGCAACAATTAAATCAACATACAGAATAATAAACCGCCATAAAGCAGGGTTAGCAAAGTTTTGGACACTATGGTGAAAACCATGGTAAAAACCATGATTTTTACCGTCCTGTCCAAAACTCTTGTGTCCAAAACTATATTTTTAGAAAAATTGTATTCTGTGAGAAAACATCAAAAACAGAATAAAATGTATCAAAGTAATGTTTTATGTTGAACATTTATTCGATAAGCACATTCTTCAACTTATTTATGCAGCTGATTTTAATCTAGTTACATAGAAGTTGAATTCTTGATTAAAATTTCAATTTGTATGCATAAGTTGAATTTTTTTTTTTTTAAACTTAGTAGCCAAATTTCTTTATGTTTATGCATGTGTGTAAATGAAAGCAGGGTTAATAAGGTTTTACCATCCTGTTCAAAACCACTCTGTCCGAAAAAGAAAACTACTTCTTGAGAAACTATATTTTGTGAGAAAATATCAAAAACAGAACAAAATGTGTCAAAATTATTTTTTTGAATATTTAATATATTTATTCAATGCGAACATTCAAGTATAAATACAGTGAAGCACCGTTTCTATGTTTTTAATTTGGTCACTGCAGAGTTTAATACATAATATTAATGTATCCTGCAATACGTTTTTTTTTTATTTGTATGCTTTTTTCATACAGTCCCTTCAGAAACGTGTAAACAGTGCTTCACAATATATGTAACTCATTTATGCAACTGATTTTAATCCAGATACCTAGAAATTAAATTCTCATTAAAAATTTCAATTTGAATGCAGGACATTTATGCATGTGTGCAAAGAAAAAGTGTTCAAAATATAGTGTAATAATTGACTAAAATGCAATAAATTACAATTTTTTATAGTTACCGAGTGTATTCTATTAAAAATGTGAATTAAAAAAAGAATAGAACAAGTTTTATATACCATAAATGTTTAACCATCAATTTCTTGTTCTTAAATCTATGATTTAAAAAATAATTTTCATTAAAACATCATGTAAAACTTATTTGCAAAAGCAATTAAAAAAATTAATAACATTTCTTCGAGTTATAAATGGAACTGAAATTAGCTGTCTTGGTAGCATAGTGAATTTCCTTTCATAACTCGGAACTGATGTGATATACCCCACCCTTGGCGACTTTTTCCTGTTGGCGCCAAGAAAGCATCGCCAAGAAAACGATGTATGACGACATATGTCATACATCGTTCTTAGCGATGCTTTTTTAGCGCCAACAGGAAAAAATCAGATAAAAAAACATGATCAAAGCACTTCAGAACACAATATATATAAAAACAACATAAAAGCACAACAAAAAACATCACGAATATATGCTTCAAAAATGTACAGGGCCGGGGTTTTTGTAAACATATTAAAATACAATGAAATAAATTATTGCATTAATTACAAGTCGAAATTAATGCATTAATTTTTTTTTTCATCATTTCTCCGGGATACGAGCCCTCAGTCTCATAGTACTTTCGTAATGAGACCTCGGCTCGCCGGCCCTGCCTCGGTCTCATTACGAAAGTACTATGAGACCTCTGGCTCGCCAGGACCTCGCTCCGCTCGGTCCGTTATCCCTCCGACTGTTAATATACATTACAGTCGGAGTATGGTCACAGTTATGTATATTTTCATGGAGACACCCAAGGGTGGCTCCTTCCATTCAGTGTACAATAATGACACAGTTTTAAGTGTGAAATATGCACCATTATTGTGCAGATTTATTAATAAAATTCTTCATTTTTAAGAGTACAACCGAAAGAGCTTTCAATTGTTAACATAAAATTCAGTACCTAAAGGAGGCACGTTAATAGAATGTCTAAATAATTCGTGGCATCGATAAGAATTAACTTTTAGAACAAAATAACCGTACTATTTCTGTAAAATTAATTTACATACAGTAAAAATAAAGTTAAAAACTACAAGAACCCCTCAAGGATTTGTAAAAACAAAGAATTTTGGAAGTGAGAGGTTTTTTTTTGAATTCTAAAATAAAGAACTTACCTTTTTATATGGTATAAATATTCACACTCAGTCTAAAACAATACATCATATGACAATGGCACGTTACAGATACACACCACGTTGGAGTTAACTTTTAATTAACCTTCAAGTTTGAAGAAACTGGCATTTTCTAATGTTTTTACTTCAAAACACAACTACTGAATTTAAACTAACACAAAATAAGCATTCCTGTAAGGTATATTGCACGAAACAACACCACCACGTATCTCTCCTGCGTGAAACCCAAACAACCCAAGTAAACAAGTTTGAACAGATCTGTAAGATTACCTTCGGGTTGCTAAACACAGGTTAGTTTGGCCAGGGATGCCATGCATAAAAAATTATCGCCTCATTGGCGAGAAAAATATTTTAATTTTGTGCAAAAAAATCGAATGTCGCCAAATGGGGGGGTATATCACATCTGTACCCATAACTCTACCAATTGTTGCATAAGGAAGTTTTTATGTAATGTGAATTGTTTGAAGTAAAATATTTTTTAAATGAACATTTTGGAGAAAAACATCAAATACTCATTTATTAAACCTCATTAGTATCTATATTTATGCATTAAGAATAGTGCAGTAAATAAGAATTCATTAGATTACAACTCTTTAGCTTTAGCATACTTTTGGACAGTTTAAGACAATTTCGGAGCCAAGAGGTGAAAGTGTGCCCTTATGTCTACGTCAATGCTCCCTGCGAGAGCTCGTGGACATCGGCATGAGACAAATATTTTTAGCGATGTATTTTGTAGGTTGTTCTTGTTTAGCTCATTTTATTTTTAAAAATCAAGGTGTGTAAGAATGCATCCCTTGCACCCTCCTGGACATAAACATGATGAGATCAAAATTTTCTGTAATGTATTTTGTAGTTTTCAAAGCATTTTTCAGCTTGACCCTTTTTAAAGAATTAAAACTTTATTTTTAAACGTTAGGGGGTGAAAGTGCACCTTTGCACGACCTGCTGACAATCAAGGACATAAACAGGAGATTAATATTTTCCATGATGTACTTAGTGTTCAAGTATTATGGAGTATTATTTGGATTTATTCTCGTGCTTTGTTTAAAATCAATTTAACTTTTTCTTTCATTTTAAGTTATTAAAAAAAATTTAAATGTTAAAAAATATCAAATTAATATTTATTTCAATTTAAAATAAATGTTTTTTCAATAGCCAGGTGGTGAAAGTGCACCCCCTCGCACCCATATTTCAGCGTCCACCATACAGATTCTTTACCAGATTTCTAGAGTTATGAGACTGTAAATGACCAGATGTATAACTACATTTCATTGATTTGTTGTCATTTCCAAAACGTACCTCTAAATATTTCAAGTCTGCACTGCAAAATTTCTTTTTTTATATACACTTCATAAGCAATGTTTGAATTAAAAAATAAAAAAAAATCCTAGGTTAAGAATAGGGGCGCATAATTAAAGTCATAAGATGTTATAAATTGAAATGCAGACATAAACAGAACAGTGATTAGATGAACGAGGGAAAAAAACAGAAACGACATACATTCTGCACAGGTTTTGCCTTTTCTGTAACTGCATAATAAATTAAGAAACAAATTCCAATAGTGCAGGAAAAAGCACAAAACTTGCTCTTTTTTTTTTTTTTTTTCTACATATGTTAACTTGTATCAAATAAATTTGGAAATACTTCTCCAAATATTTCTAAGCAGAAAAACAACTTGGTAACTTACCTCAATAAATGCTTACACCAGAAAGAAATATCGTCCAAATTTTGACTTAAAACAGATTTCCCTAAATTAGTTTTGATTTCTGACAAATATATTTGCGATTCATTGTCTAATTTTTCTGTATATGGCAAAAGTTTATTGTAAATTAACTCCTTTTGAGGAACGAAGCCTAGTATATCAACTCTATCATCCATTTCGTATCAGACCAAATATGAGTTAAATGCTTTTGACATTCATTTATATAAACAACAGACTCAATAACAATGATTCAGGGATGCATGGGAGCATCCACATTGGTTGTTAGTTGTTAGTGTGACGTCAAAATTCACGCCGAGTTGAGAGTGCCAGATATGAGAAAGCAGTTTCGGATTCAATGGTTTTTATTAAACTACATTAAACGGATAGGCATAATTGGCCTGCTAGAAGTTTTGGATCTAAAGTCCCTTTTCTTTAATAAACATAGAAATAGTAGTTTATGTATCCCTCTCAATCAACACAATCTAGGAACATGTATTTAGAGCGGTGTTGATTCAGCTGATATAACAAACCAAAGTGCAACCATTCGCAACTCCAGCGCTCGAATACGCTACCTTGCGGAGATTTACAAGACTGCCGACAAAACTAAAACATTGCGTTCCATGTGTTCATTTTGGGCAAAACAAATTCGGAACTCCAGCGCTCGAATACGCTACCTTGCGGTGATTTACAAAACTGCAAATGAAACTAAAATATTGCCACGTTGCGTTCTACGTGTGTCTGTTGACGTAAACACAGGCAGTTTGTTCTGAGTATTTATTAACGCAATCGATGTGTCTTAGATTGCTTTCAGCTACAGAAATTAATTCGTCCCTTAGTAGTATTCTCGAGCTTCTCAAAATAATGTTAGTTTTCATTATTTCCTTCCAAAATATGAGTTGATTGAGAAATGGTGAAAACGAAAATTCTGGATTAACAAACTTGGATAACGTTATACAAGGTAAAAAAGTTTATTGTTTTGTATGAATTTGTAAGAATATGGGGTTTTTTTTAATCTTAAATTAATTAAGCTTACCATATTTTACAGCAGCATTTAGTTCGAATGGATAGTATGCAAAATATTTTCTTGAATATATTATCGTAGAACAAAATGAATAACCGAGAAAGAATTTACTTTATTCCTTTTATTCTCAGCTGAAAGGGTTCGCCAAATTTGTTTAGGGTTATAGTTTTAGTATAGTGCGAGCAAAGTAGCCTTGGCGAGATTTCGCGTTTTTAGTTAAACCATTTTTAATTTTTATCATGAGTGGAATAAAATGGTGATTACAGAATTCGATAAGTGAAAAGAAATAATGGTCAATCAACTGAAAAGAAAACTACCACCATATATCCGTGAGAATTTTGTTGATGATTTGCATAACATGACACAATTAAATCGTAACTCAGAAATTAGAAAAATCGAAACAGAAAAATTTTAAATTAACCGATTCGGGAATTCGAGAGAAATAACTCAGCAACAAATGGAAAACAATAAGCGCTAGCCAAGCAAGGCAAAAAAGTATCATCTTCTTTCGATAACAATTTGTAATTTAATATTGAATTTTCTAGCATTAATTGTTATTCTTGTCAGGCCACAATTATTATTTAGTTTTATAAAGAATTGATAAATATCGAATTCAACATCGTGGAAATAGCTGCTTAGAACAACGAACTACGTAGTTTGCATTAATCTTTGACGTTTAGTAATGCTTCTTGAATTGTCATTTCTTTCTACGTGGTCCAGAATGTCTACAAGACTTTGAAAATTAATTTAAAAAGAATAAAGCGAAAAAATCATAGGTACGAACAAAAATCCCAACACTTTTAGCATTTTCTTGACCATGTGCGTTTGTTTTAGTTTTTAAGTCCGCCATTAGACAGTGACTTCAGTGCCCCCTATAGTTCGTTGGAGTTGCGAATTAATACCTGTCGTAGTTTCTCTCCTTAATCATTTTAATTTGTTTTTTCAAGTTTTAAATGATATACCATACCTGTTTTATTGTATAATTTAGCTTAAATTGGTATTCCAGATTCGAAAGGTCAGTGTTTAAAATGTTATTTTTCAAATACGTTTTCAATTTGCTTTACTCATTAGTTTGAGATTATGTTGCATATTATCATTTTTACAAAAATGCGCGGTCATCAATACCGTTATCCTAAGAATTAATAAAACTGTAGAATGACTTCATGAAGCCAGCTCGGAATGAACGCTAACAAAATTCGTGGTTGTTTCACAAAATAA
This sequence comes from Uloborus diversus, assembly GCF_026930045.1. NCBI lineage: Eukaryota > Metazoa > Arthropoda > Arachnida > Araneae > Uloboridae > Uloborus > Uloborus diversus. The sequence goes on along the minus strand of NC_072732.1, from coordinate 80,651,155 downwards.
GATTGTATGTGACAAAACATAAGTTTCAAGGATTTTAAATATAATACGAGTTAAAATATGAAAGCCATAACGAATGACGATGAAGCCAAGCTTTCACGACTGCATAAGGAGCATTTGTAAACAAATTTTATAAGTCTCAATACAAAATTTAACTAGCGTAATATCCATACACGACTTGCAACATTTAAAAACTTGATACATATTGTGTTCAAATAATTGTTTAATTAGACCAAGAATATCGTTCAGAGTTTAAAAAATACAGAACTTTATGACAATCGCGACTATTACAATGAACTTTGTTTTCAAACGGACAGGTTGCAAGCAGAGGCGCTTGAGCAGAGCATAAGCAGCATTGCGCTCCGCAAAGAGCAGCACTGCGAAATTCTCGCAAACCATTTTGGCAGCTTCCGAATTTTGCCAATGCAATTGAGAGGGTTTCAAAATTCGCTTGCCGGCGCCCAAAGTTCCCGGCGCCCAAAGTTCCCAGCGCCCAAAGTTCCCGGCGCCCAAAGTGCTCGGCGCCCAAAGTTCCCGGCGCCCAAAATGCTCGAAGCCCAAAGTTCCCGGCGCCCAAAACGCTCGGCGCCCAATGTTCCCGCGCCCAATATGAGGCACCCAATAGCCGGCGCCCAATCTTCCCATTTCGTGAGTTCGAACCTCGATGGTCGAGGATCCACCGTCGTCATTAAAGGGGATTGGGCGACGTTAAATATGCTCGTGGTCTCAATGTCCTCCAAGTGAAACGATACCTCTGGGGGTGCTAGCACCAGGTAGCTATTAGCTCCTGGACTAGTTCTAAATTCTCATTAACTGTTCCATCCGGTGATGGTGCTGCCATCTATCAGTATATAAAATAATGGAGGCAAGGCACTTAGATGCAGTCCTCGACATAAATACAGTTGTAGTCAGTTGTGACTCGGAATCGGAATCGGACTATACTTCTCTCAATTTTGCGAGTAAAACTTGGCCAAAATCGGTGGATTTTCCCGACCCAGAATATTGTTGGGAGCGTTTGGAAACAGGGAACGATCGCATGGTGCCACCTCAAGCGTTCGGAAAGTGCAAACAGCTGATCTTTGACGTCAATTACCAGGTTTCGGAGATGCTTACCGCCACTCTCTGGCGGGGGACCCGGTTGAAACTAGAGTCCCTAAGTTTTCTTATAGGGACTCTAGTTGAAACAAGTCTCAACCATTTCTCACCCAGTCTCGACATGATTTGCGAGATCAGGTGGTAATTTTTGATCAATGTTCAAGTTTTTTTGTGTTCCAAGTTTTACGCTCTCTTTGACTTTGAAGCGTCTTCTGCTGCTGAACTAGATACAAATACAAAAGTGACGACCAGCAACAGGCTCTGGGCCCAGCCGTGCTCATTACCACCTCTTCCGGTAAGCTGTTCCAAGGTTCCAATACCCTGCTATAATAATAATTTTTCCTAATATCCATGTTAACCTGAGATTTAAATAGCTTAAAACAATGACCACTTGTCCTGTTTTCAGTGCTAAACTTCAGCCCGTAACATCTTTCATTTTAATAAATTTAAACAACTGAATCATGTCCCCTCGGTCTCTTCTTTGCTCAAGACTGTACATTTTTAGCTTTTTAAGCCTGTAATAATAGTCTAAATGAGAAAGTCCATTTATTAGCCTTGTAGCCCGCCTTTGAACCCTCTCCAATACATTAATATATTTCTTAAGATAAGGAGACCAAAACTGAACAGCATACTCCAAATGAGAGCTTACCAAACTTCCATATAAGGGCAGAAGAACTTCTTTAGATTTGCTTGAAATAAATCTATTGATAAACCCAAGCATCTTATTGGCTTTGTTACTAGCTATGCTACACTGTTGGCTGAACTTTAAATCCTGACTTATTAAGACGCCCAGATGAGTAACTTTTTCTGCCTGACTAATGACTGAACCTTACAAATAATAACTTGTACACTCATTTCCATGCCCTAAATGTAGCACTTGACATTTCATAACACATTAACCGCCATACCCCATTTATCAGTCCACTCCGTAATATGATCTAGTTTCTCTTGCAGCTGATTTGCTTGTTCTTCATTTTCTACACTCCCCATAACTTTGACATCATCAGCAAAACAATTCATGTTCCCAGAAATATTTTTGTAAATATCGCTCATAAAGAACAATGAACGAAACAGGCCCTAACACTGATCCTTGATGAACCCCGCTTAAAACCTCACTCCAATTAGAGTAATTTCCCCTTACAACTACCCTTTGTTTCCTTTCAGTCAGCCAGTTTTTTAACCCAAATGAAAGTTTTCCCTCCTATTCCTATGTCAGCTAATTTGCTAAGTAGAGCAACATGCAGTACCTTATCGAAAGCTTTTTGAAAATCAATGTAAACAACATCTACAGGTTTCTTATTGTCGAAAGCCATGGTAACTTTGTCATAGAAATGTAATAAATTAGTTGCACAAGATTTACCTTTCCTGAAACCATACTGAAAACTAGTCAATAGATTATTAGTCTCTAAAAAATTTACTATCTTATTTTTTATCAATGTTTCAAAAATTTTGCAAACCACGGAAGTTAGACTCACAGGTCTATAATTTCCCGCACTCTCTTTAGACCCTTTCTTGAAGAGCGGTGTAATGTTAGCCAGTTTCCAGTCCTCTGGCACTGTCCCCGAGTTATAAGACACATTGAAAATATTTGCAATTACATCTGCTAATTCCTCTGCACTCAACTAAAATTTTTGGATAAATTAACTCTGGACCACGGGTGTTCGGAAACGAAACTGTTCTAACAGAACAAGGCCGGATTAAGGATTTGGAGGCCCATGCCTTTCAGAATAACAAGTCAAAATAACTAAAATAGGGGGATCGCAAGGGAAATATGAGCCCACAAATTAACGGAATAACTTTTTATCCTTAAACAGAGGCTTTGCAATGCAAACTTGGAAGTCCATGCAAAAATCATTCTCAAACAGGGAGTAAGAGTGACCTACCCCATAAATATTTCGAAATTCAAGTTCTACAATAGTAATTTTAGACGGTCCTCACTGATGTTTCGGCCTTCTTTCGTAATGTTAGGGTAAGTGATAGGTTTCGGGCAGGGGTGATTGTGAGTTCATCAAAAAATACCTGAAAGTTTCAAAGCGAGAACGGGGGGGGGGGGGAGTAATCTTTGGCCCCTATTACTTAAGTGCACCTATGCCATAGTATTAAATAGTTCAATAGTCAGAGTCAAAATAGTGTGTGTACATTTGATTAAAATTTTAATGGGTTACAAAGTTACTTTTGAGCTGGTGTTATACAAAATTATCTTGACATTTGTCCATCTTAAGGGATAGGTGTCCATCTTAAGGCTCTTGCAGGTATATTGCGGAGGTAGGGAGATAAAAGCATAACAAAAAAAAAACATAATTCCGGTATTTTCGGACATAAAAATACCGGAAATACGTCCGAAAATACCGGAAATTCGGTAAAATACCGGAACACAATCACCCCTGGTTTCGGGGACCTATACCTTAGCAAATTTTTGAAACTGAAATACTAAAAAAAAAACCCCGCAACTTTGGGCTTTTTTAAATGTGTTGGCCAAGGTTGAGCTCAAAGGAAAGGTTTTAGAGAACTCCTCCAATTGGAAAAAATAAATAAGTAAATAAATAGTTTTTCTTTAACTTTAAATAAAAATTTGTTACCAAGTATAGTTCTGCAATATATCTCGCCCTTCGCAGCTTAATATGTAAAACTACACTTGATAAATTTAATGACGGAAAAACAGTTGAATCAATCAGACAAAGCTAAGCATGTAAGGTAAAACTTATGTACTTCTTGAGTAAGGAGATTTTTGATGAAATTTATCTTGTCGCTTCACTATAGTAGTAGAATATTGCTGGAATATAGAATAGTCTTCCTTTAAATTCATATATGTAACTTTTTGGTACATTTTAAAGAAAAGTCTGTTTATTCCAATGTGATTTTGTTGAACAATCCTTTTAAAATAACGCATGAAAAGATTTTGCACTTTTTTCCCCATTTTATGAAATTTAAAAATTTTCAGAAAATAAAGGTCATTGATGAAAAAAGTAAGTTTGTAAAATATATAATACTTTCCACATCAATATTTATTTTTCTCATTTTATATGCATTTTGCCCCACCCCCTTTTTATTTGCGCATCAAGGATGGATAATTTTTTAGAACCATGTCTAAGGTAAATGTAAATAAATAGTATCTTGCTGAGCTCCTCCATTTTAAAATTTTACTGCTGAGGAATGGATAATGTTCAGACACATTTTTTTTTTAACAGCTGAAGGGAGAAAAATGCATGATTTTTATTGACATAACTGTGGACAATTGTCAAGCACGGACTTGGACAAAACACATGTGGTTGATTTCAAACACTAACTAATCAAGCAAGATGATTTTGTCTAAAGTACAGTGGCGGATTGATTGAAAAAATCGGCCCTGGCATTAGGAGATGTAGCTGTCCCATAGCTCTTATATATATTAAATTTCACCTACAATAGGAATATCAATTAAGTATGAGGAAATTATTCTTAACTAAATACATTTCATTTAAACAAAATTTAACAGATAGGAACACTTCTGTGCTTTAATGGTGAACAAATTGATACAGTATTTAGCTAAACCTTATTTTGGGAGAAAATTGCGATTGTAATTGTCCATTTAATTATTTTTATAATGCCTGGAACGTGATTGAATATTTCCGTAATGCTAGCACTGCTTGGCTAGTATGTCCTTTTCTGCAGTCATAACAAGTAACTTAATTGCCCTGTTATATGAAACTGATCTAGCAATGTTCATAGGTGAAAGACTAGGGCCGTCTCAGAACGTGATGGGTCCCTCGACACAAACATACATCACTGAGTCCTGTCATAAACATTTCCTTTTTTATACTGCCATATCCTGACGACCCCCAGACTCAATGCAAGATCAAAAACCTGGTGGGAGGGGTCGTGTACGAGTTTGTTACTCTTTTTTTTTTAATGCATGTATCAATACAGAGAGAAAGAGAGTGGACTTAGCTTTCTGTCTTCTGAGAGTCATTAAAGTATTCACAGTATAAACTTAATGGAAAGATTAACATTCAACCTGAAATAAGGGGATCCCAGAAATTTTTTGAAATTGTAGTCTTAAAAACTCAATTTTAGACAATACTTGGTGATGTTAGGGGAGCGTAGGTTCAGGGTTTCTCCTGCTGCAATTTTTCAGAAGTGGAAATCCAAAAACAGAATTTTAAATCATCTTCGAGTATATGGTATGAAGTAGTGATGTGCCGGATCGTTAAAAAGGTAGATCCGCGGATCCGGATCATTAGTGTCAAGAACCGCGGATACGGACCTCAAAGTTTTTTTTACCCAATTTAACTATCCAAGTGTAAAATTTGTTACGGGAGGTATTTCCGTCAGAATGATGGCAGTTTCTTCAAAAAAAGACGTCCACGGCGAAAATATAATCAAGACAATGATTTACTCTTTAAAGAAATCTCCGTTAAAATTGAGGGAGAGTTGGAAGGAGTGGGACAGTGCTGCATTGATGCATAAATAGAAAGAGAAAAATTATTTCTAGCTTGCTCGGTGGATGTAGGATACAGGAGCAAGAGTAAAGCTGATTTTGGACAGGCTAGAAATAATTTTTCGCATTTTATTTCAGCATAAATGCAGCGCTGACCCATTCCACACAACTTACTCCAACCGACAAAATAACAGAGCCGGGAACACCTGCACAAACAACATTAAATAGAGAATTTAGTCTCACTTTTTCTGAAGAATGCTAAGAAAACCAAAATGAAGAATAACAGAAACCCCAAATCAATAACAAAACTAATATTAAATTAAAATTAAAAAAAAAAAAAACATGTCCCAGAGGGACGACCTCATATTAAGATGAATTTCACGGGTCAGAACACACATTGTTAATAAATATGAACTGACAGTAGAAAGAAATTTTAAATCATCAAACTTTTTCTCCTTATCTTCCGACTATGAAATTGATATGAATCACGCGTATAAAGGCTTAGAATTTCATTTATAATTTACTTCACAAGATTATAGCTCCTACTGTACATAACTTGGAAATTTAAAAAAAAAATCAAACACAGAAAACTTCGTTCTTTCAATTAGAGCCAATATTTTTAACGTACGGGTAAGTCTTTACTACCAGAATTGTGAAAAACGTTAAGTCAGTTTTTAATTAATGTCTCAAGTAATTAAAGTTATACAAAAGCGAGGCCATTTGATAACGTGACCTTTTGAAAAAAAAAAGAACTATCAAAATCGGTTTATCTGTTTAGAAGCTACGATGCCACAAATAGACACACAGATACACACTTTTAAAACTTATTACCCCTTCCTTTTTGCGACGGGGGGTACAAATTGGCTTCTGAAATGACACCGGAAATTTAAATAGGGAATAAAACCTAATTCAAACGGAATTTAAGAGTATTTTGTTCAAATATTTAAGAATTTTTAGAATAGAAAAGATCCGTTTAAGATACGTCAAAAAAATAACGGATACGGATCTTTATTTTCCATCGGATATCTGCGGGATACGAATATCCGGAACATCACTAGTATGAACAGCGGTTCCACGGGCTCTCCTCTGAATTTTTTAAAGAAATATCAGCTCTGAAAATGCAGTTTTAGAAGACCTTTGGTGATTTTAAGTTGAGATAGATTCCGAGGCTATCCACCAGAAAATTTTCAAATTGAAGTCTTAAAAGCCTTTTTTGGTGTAAAGACTAGGGCAAAGGCAGTTACTCGAAAGTTAAGTTCTAAAAACGAAAGTTTTGCTGACCTTCAGTGATGTTAGGAAAAGGAGTTTTCAGGAGGCTCACCCCGGAAAAATTTTGAAATTGAAGCACTAAAAACGAGAATTAAAACGTTCTTCATTGCTGATGCCGAGAAAGAGGAGGGGACGGGGTATTTTCCCAGAAAATTTTTGAAACACAGTTATAGACTACCTTTGGGAATGTTAAAAAAATGCGAGAAGTTTGAGCACTTTACTCCAGCAAAATTTTTGAAACTGGATGCTCCTCAATGGTATTTTAAGATTGCATATTTTAAAATAATTTTACGGGAAAAAATATTGTCACTTTTATTCCAATTGTTATAAACAGGGTCGCCGAGAGCAAAAGCGGATCCGGGAAAAAAATGACAAAGGTCAATTTTTTCACAAGCATCCTTCTACACCTTTCACCATTAGGATATTTTACCCTCTGCACAAGTTCAATTCCGAGCTGTTCCGCTATTCTTGAGCTAAGCTGACATGACCTCACGTCGGCCCTTGCTGTAAGTTGCATTTTATAGCAATTGTGAATTGTCATTTATAAATAAAAGCGTCAGAGATCAAAAGTATTTCAACTTCTTACGACCGCTTCCATGTTTTTTTTTTTGAGCAATCACGATTGCTTATTGCTTTCATTTGACTGTCCTTGACGTTACGGTTCCTTTTTCAGCTTGGACCAGGGCTGCAGCACCACCGTCCACCGGCGGCGGCGCGGCTGGTCCTGAGCACTGTCCACCGGAATCCACTTTTGCTGGGCGGTGGCGTCCATGTCCTACACACGCATGGTCATATACACTCCCCTACGTGCGCACGCCTTTACACACATACACACGCCTACGTGCACACACGTAAGCCTACACACACAACTATACACACGTAACCACCCAGGAGGAGGGACATGCTTGGGGGGGAGCCGTTTCTAGAAACAATAACTCTAATCAGTAGGGTCTTGTCGCAACTCGTGATTGCGAAAAACATAATTTGAATTCAAAGTTTCGGAATTCAAATTAGAATTTTTTTTATTTTTTAATTTTATTCATTTGTTTTTTATTACACCACTAAAAATATATTGGCAGCTCCATGGCCCGACAATCTAAAAGTGAGGCCCTAGGCCGACATTAATTTGGAGGCCCCCTAAAGACTATGCAGTGTCTGATTTAAATTTTTAAAGCACAAATACACTTTTGGAGGCTTCTTTGTCTAATCTCACAACTATGTATAAATCACTTATGTGCATTCATGAATCCCATTCGGACCCCCTCATAATCGTGACCAAGTAAATTCGTTACTGGCAGAATGATTAAAAATTCCCCTTTAAAGAAGTTTTTTTCCAATTAATAAGTCATAATTTTTTTATTTTTAAAAATATACATATATTTTTCATATTGTTGCAATGCTATGCATAGTTCTTTAAAAAAATGTGGGGCCCCTTAGGAACATGGAGCCCTAGGACTATGCCTACTCAGCCTGTGTGGCAATCAGGCCCTGGGCAGCCCCATTTCAGAAATCCCCCCTCTCCTCTCTTGTCGTGACGGCCCTACCTCCCTCCACCGCAAGCTTTAGCCCATGCGTAAAGAGGAGCTGAGGCTGTGTTTTGCGAATTTGCGTTGTTCTAAACACATGCGAGCAAAATTTACATTTTGCTCTTAGTAGACAGGTTTGAAAGACTTTTCTGTTAATTGATCGGCCTGAAGCAAGATCGGCCCACCGTGATTTTTCAGATTGCCATGACCACGAGAACAAGCTGACGAGAATAATATTTACTAAGAGGACAAGTTTTCGTCGCCATGGTTGAAAATCTTTAGCGTAAATTCAAGGCTTAACTTGAGCAGATTCAACTTTTTAAAAAAACGGGGGGGGGGGGGGGGGGGGGGCTAAAATTACGTTTTTTTTAAAGAAAAAACCCCAACATAGATGAGCTTAAAAAACAAAACTTAATCTACATACAAAATATCCAGATTACTGATTCCCATCATTTAAGATTGATAAGAAATTAAAATACTTAATGTTATACTCTGTAAACAATCTTTATGATAAGTGTAGTCGTGACATTGGCCATAAAATCTTTATTACTGCATCCAAACCATCATTTTTTTATGGATATGCCTCGTGCTACCTATTCTATAAAACCATTAGTTATATGACTGGTGCAAAATTTCTTGGCCATTTTCATTCCATTTGTGGTGGGGGAGAGGGAGGGGTTGCCTTTTAAGAACTTAAAACAGAGAGTTTTCATATGTAAGATACAAAGGAAATTTAGGTGACATGCAAACATATATATTATGGTGATGCTGATAACAATGGAGACGAGTTATGATCTCCAAGAAGTGTCGAATGATAAAAGTTGTGAGATAACTTGAATAAAGTTATTTAACAACTTTTACCAGCAACACCAATAACGTCAAAATTTCCTAGTTACAAAATTAATCATAATGTTGACAGAGTTTATGGAGAGTTAATGAGGAAAAATTTTAATCAATGAATCAAACATTGTTAAGAAAGATAAATTTTAATGGCAAACAGATGATGATACAAAATATATATGAGACATAAAGACCTGCTTTTAATTACACTGAGAAAAAGTATAATATATGGTATGTACATAAATTGTTCATACAGGAGTGATTTACACAGTTTATTATACAGCAAAGGCGTAGATTTCAATCCATTACTGAATTTCTTCTCCTAATTGGTGAAGCTGGAAAATAAGTAAATCATTTTTAAAAATATCACACAAAAACACGGCCTAGAAAGTTAAATTATTTATCTTTTGATGAATTATACCTAAATCTTCTAAAATTAACGTGACGCACAATGACAATTATTTTACTAGAAGAAGTGGAAGGCCAAACCTGCGCTAGGTAGATGATGTGGAAGAAGATTGTACCAGTGGCGGATCTAGCCGATGATTTTGGGAGGAGCCATCCAAAATTTTTGAACAAATTCCCCAAACATTTTATTATAATGAAGTTTAAAGACTCAATTTTAGGCTATATTTCGAAACCTCAGGTGAGGGGGTGTATTTAGGTATTTTTATGCTAATTATAACAGCATTAAGCATGCATCTTGTTCATAACCTATCTGTAATATTTCAAGAGATATAAGACTATCACTAAATATTACCCTAAAAATACATACAAGTACACATTATACAAAAGGAACATATAGAAAACATTTAAATTTGACATGAAAATAGAAATAATTATAAAAAAAGAACAAAAATGCAATAATTACCTGCTTTAAAAATCTATCTGCATTCACAAGATCAGAGCAACCATAAATAATTTTCTTTTGCATAGGATTCGTTTTTCCCTAATGAAATAAAAAGTGAACATTGAAAAATCATAGAAAAACTAAAATCTCAATAAAAATCACACATAAATACTGCAGATATTCTTATATGATTAATATACAACAGCATGAAGTATAAAATAAAAGATTCTTCTTTTCTTTTAAAAGGATTTTCCTTATAATGAAAGCACAAGTTTATTTGAATATATTTGTGAGAGCTTGTCTTATTTATTTTTAATTCAGGAGACAAACATGTGGTATTTCCATAACTTTAGTATATAATTTATCCGTATAATTTTTATTTTTCACCAAGATATCTTAATTTTTTAAGATCATTTTGGGTCTACATTTTTTTATTGCAATTTTGCTTTTGATTTTAATTTTAAGATCCTATTGTGATCCTGATACCTCCCCCTCCCCAGAACTAGTCGTCAGTTATCTCCAAAAAAAGTTAAATAAGAAAAAAAAAACAAGAACGTGATCTTATAGTCTAAAAGACTTTATATTTAACTATAAAAGTCTAAAAGTAATAACTTTTAATTGTATTCAACTATATATTTACTTAATACATAAAAAGTAGTCGAAAACTTTGTACTGTGTAGTGAATAAAATATGACAACGTATATAAAGTACAAATTCAGAATGAAAAAAGGTTAAAAAACCAACAAACAGCTGTTTCGGCACTCTAAAATACAAGTGCCATCATCAGTGCAATTAAAAACGAAGACAGGTTCAACCCGACTAAAACACAGTCGAGGCGAACAATGGAATGAGAGACGAGTTGTGAAAGATAGAGTCTTCGTTTTTAATTGCACTGATGATGGCACTTGTATTTTAGAGTGCCGAAACAGCTGTTTGCTGGTTTTTTAACCTTTTTTCATTCTGAATTTGTACTTTATATACGTTGTCATATTTTATTCACAATATATTTACTTGTTTTAATGAAAAGGCAACTCAATTTTTTCACCATTTCCAAAAAAAAAAAAAAAAACCTCTATTCAAAAATGTGTTTTGAAATAAAATATGTTTTTTCGATAAAAACAAGTACTTAAAACAAGCATTATAAACCACCATTTATCTAACCAATTGATGTTGCTGAACAATCAGTTTTGAATTACTTTGCTTCAAAAAAAAAAAAAAAAAAGAGATTATCATACAATCTGTGGCAGCATATGAAATATATCTTAAAAGTTTAATTTAGAGCTGTTTATTCTTGAATTCCATTTTATAAAATATGGTAAATGAATATAACAAATTTAATGTAGAAAAAACTGAATTCACAACTTGAAAAAAACCGAATTTTAATTGATTTGTCACTTTTTTTCATACTCAAATAAAAAAACAACCGAAGCTAACTAAAATTTTTATTTCATAATTAAACAAGTTATTCTAAATTTTATTTGTAGTTTTAAAATTCAGTATCATATTTTTGAGCATTTTTTGGGGCTGATTCGATTTTGAATCTGCGTTGCAGACTGTGAAGAATTTCACTGCTGGATATAGTCACACTTTTTTGAACTTACAATATGCCCTGGGATGCAGCTCAATTAGCCTACATATAAATACAGCACAGTGAGTTGATATAAAACATTACGGAAAAAAAGCAGGTACCTTTGTATAATCTATTAAATTTTGGTACTCTATGTAGTTTCCACCGCCAACAACAAACACAACAGCCTGAAAAATGTCATTGAATTAATATATGGTTGAAAACCTATTTTTACTCAAATCATAATGACAATGCAGTTAGTTCACTTAACTTACAAGAATAGATGTCACTAATTAGTTGACAATTTAGCGGAAAAACTAAATGCATGAATATACAGTTTGGAAAAAATCAGGACACTTTTAATATTCTTTAATGTGTGTAGCATTTTATTGAACTAGAAAAAACAGGAGTTTGAAATACAAATTAAATTAGGTTAGTAAAGAGAAAAATGGCGGTGAAAATTCATTGGGCAATACTAATTAAGAAACAAAATCAAATAATCCTTTTAATATTTCTCCCTAATACATCTCCATAGAAAAAAAAAAACATATAAAAAAAGTACAGTTAAAAGAAATCTGATTATAAACTTTTGAGAAAACTTGTGCGGAATTGATTGAAAAAAACTATACAAAACCTGTGTGGCTGGATTACAATAACTAACTTGTCCATCTGTAGTTATTTGTAACATCATCTTTTCTCAGTTCTATGAAACTTCAAATTCAATTAAAAAGTAAAGAGGAAGATGAAATTTTTTTTCGAGAAACACACTTCTAATGACATCTACAGTTCAAGCTCCAATTTTCTCAAAAATCACGCTTTCTTGTAATGCAAAATAGGATATTGCTTGGTAGATAACTACTGCAAACTCACTCAGGAGCAGGAAAAGTTTCCAATGCTTCAATTAAAAGGCAATATTTTTTTATCAATTGATAGAAGCAATTAGAAAACTATAGCAAATGTCAAACAAATACAGCAATTGTATTTTCTTATATTTAATTATTCTGAAGTAGTAACTTTGTTTTCCAAAGACATAAAAGCTTTGGATTGCAATTATTATGTGCTGTAATAGACTTTTTTTTTCTTCTTTTTTTAAGAAAAAAATTGAAATAACATAAATTCACTAAATGCCTAAAATGGTTGTGTTTTGATCCATAGAGCCATATTACTTGTATAGTGATTCTATAAGATGTGATAAAATCCTTTTTTACCCTGGAAAGATTTAATTTTTTTAGCGGTAGTCGAAAAAAAACCCCACAAAACTTAACGTTTTATTCCAGAAGATTTTTTTTTTTTTACTTTTTTCATCGTTGTGAAAAAACAAAACTGAATTACAAAATTTTTTCAATTTGTTATGAAAATAGAAATACACATCAATAGAAAAAGAAGAAGAAAAACACATCATTTATATTCAAAATACAATTTTTTGCAGCTTTCCTGCCAGGTTTTCCAGCGGATGAAACCTTAATTTCGTCAGTGTTAATGAAACTGCAGTATCTATGCGAGCGTGCAGTGCCTATGAGAAACTGTAGTTCTGTTTTTGATAATAGCTTGTTTTTTATTTCTTGAAAGAGAAACAAAATATTAAAGAGATTCAAAGCCTCTGGAATTTCTTCAATTTTTTGAAACTAAAAAATAAATTTTAGAGTTGTTGGTTTCTTAGATGAGAAAGTTCAGAATTTTTTTTGCAGATCTTTAAAAAAAAATATTAATCACTTTAAAATACCCTTAAACCGATGAGTCTGAAAGAAGAGGCATGCTTGCTTTTACTGCCCAGGATTTGAATTGATACGTTTTGCTTGTACACATACTTATAACTTAAACAGTTTGTTAGATGTCTCTTACTTTAACTTTTTAACCATGGGACAGGGTGATGTTTGTTTCCAGTGCTTTTCATCATATCTGTGTAATATAACAGAATGTTATCATATTTAAATCATAGAGTTCAAAGGTTTAAAATATCGGAATTAAAAAAAAAAATTAAAAAAAAAAACATACATGTTCGTGCTTCAGAATTCTTTTGAAGAAAGTAATTTGAAGCAAATCTGTTTCTGAGTCTGAGACTCATTTACCTGTATGCCTTGAATTTAACTGTTATTGCTAAAAAAAATTTATCAATACAAAATCGAACAAAAATTGGCTCAAATTAAAAAGTAAAAGAAGGGAATAAGATTTTTGGCCATACTGTTGTGAGCAAAAAAAAAAAAAAAAAAACCAGTTAAAATTTAACTGTTCCATTGAAAGCTAACAGGGGTCTGGCCAGAGCAAATTTGGGTCCGTTAACGGACCCTTCACGAAAATCCGATCAACCAAAACGGACCTTTCACAAAAATCCGATCAACTAAAACGGACCTTTCACAAAAATCCGATCAACCAAAACGGACCCTTCACAAAATTCTGGTAAACAAAAACGGATCTTTCACAAATTGTTTATTGAAAGAGCAAATCTCAAATTAAAATAATACAGCATATTTAAAGTTAAATTAGAGGAATCAACTTATACAAAATCAGCTAATTTTGCAAAAGGAAAAAAAAATCTGCACTCTTGTGATGCTCCTGCAAGCCATAAATAATTACTACCGCCAAATAAATATAATGCCTGTTGTTGGTTTCTTTGAAAGAAACAGCTGAAAGTCAGTTTGGTTTATAATTTTTGCTTGTTTGTTTTATGCAGCGGTGTTGTTGTAAACTTCTTTGGAAAAGCGTCAACATTCTCTGAATAGGTGTAGTAAGTACTTTTCTCTCCACTCATGATTTAATCATCAATAATATACAGCGAAATGAATTTAGAACTACAAAGGATGGTATGGGTGGGGCGGATGTGATCGCTTCAGATAGGGTTACAAAATTTAAACTTATCGCCACTTAGTGTCTGGTGGTGCGATGTTAAACTGTTATTTTGGGAGAAAGTTATAGGGTTTGGTTTTTCGATACTAAAAAGGATAATTAACTTTAAATAAGCTTTTATTTACCGTTATTGTTTTCTATAGATGTCTACATTTTGAAAAACGCAATCTTTTTACATCCGATATGAGAATCATATTTTATTCTTTTTTTCAAGCTAACTTCGCTTTATTAGGATGAAAATAAATGAAAAATCTTTATTTTTGTAACAAAGCTTATTTCAAGTTTTTAAAGGGGAATTCCATTTTCTTTTATGAGTCAATAATTAAAATGCTGAATCGATGGTTTATTTTTTATTTTATTTATTTTTGCTTCAACTGTGTCCAGATATTAATGATATACTTATCATAGGACTCTAAAATGCAATTCAAAAGTAATTTTATCAAAAATATTTATTTTACAAGCCGTTTTTATACTTTTGATTCCTTCATTTTGAGGATTGCAATCTCTTTGTATCCGCTGTGGAAATCTGATTTTTCGAATTTTCGATGTTTAGTACGCTTAGTTAAGAGGTAAACAAATAAAATAATTTCTAGTATAATTTAACATGCTGTAGAATGGTAGATAAATATTGACACTTGAGGGGTGCCCATCTCCCAGGGAGCGATGCCTCCCCCCTCTCTTCAAATACTAGAAAAACACTCAAGAATGATATTCTCAACAGAAAAGAGAGAAAAGACTCAACTTTAAGTGTCAATGATGCAGTTTCCACCATCTCAAGAGTCTAAACTTTCGTTTTTACAAGAAAAAAATTTTTTTTTTTAATTATTTGATTTTTCACAAAAATAATTGATTTTTTACAAAATTATTTTATTTTTCACAAAAAACGGACCCTGTGAAAAATCCTGGACAGATCCCTGGCTAATGTGGGACAGACACTCATTTTCACATCCAAAAAACCTATTTTCAGCTCCCCTCTTCCCTCGCAATATTTAATAATTTTATTTTTAACTTTTTGTTTTGTTCTTACCAATATTTTTACCACACAGTCTATCTTTCATTATACTTTTCCTTTACTTTTTCACTTTCATCGAAAGTAAGCTAAAAATGAGTCACTAAATACAAGCATCTTATATTCGAATTTAAAAGAAATGTCAAGTGCAAGATAAATGGAGGAATACTTACATCTTGGAAAGGAGCACGATTTCTAGGAACCATGGAGCTAAAAAAAGATAAAAGTAATTTTTTTGAAAGTGCTTCTATAGGCAACACCAAAGATTTAAAAATTTGCTCACAAATATTTCGTTAAAGAATCAAATTAAACATAACTGACTCTGTAAAATTGAGCTTATTTTTATTCGTTAAAATAAGTTTCTCAAAATTATTTGGAGTTTTTTTTCCCCTTTCCTGCGTGGAAATATTAACAATATACTAGCACAATGAGGTTCATATTCTCAACATCAAGATTTCAGGACTATAGGGGCTACACAGTTGTCTGGGCATTGTAAACAAGTAAATTGGTAAGTGTTGTTTTTCATTAATAATATCACTTATTTTGTAATGAAAAAGAGGTTCTTTGCAACCGCCAAACACGTGTCTGGACTAACCTGCTATTTTGTGCAAAAAAAAGAAGGTTGCAGCGGATTGGAAGATTTACCCCAAAAATGTTTCAAAATTAAAGGCTTAAAAACACAACTCTCTGTGATATTTTCTAAGGGTTCATGCCCCTCATTTGGATTCATGCATTGGTGCAACACTTGAATTTGCCATCTCCTCAGCAGTAGCTACCCAGGGAAAAGGTCCTGGAAAGTTCCCCGCTATGTTTGGCATTGCCTACAAGCATTTTTAATGTGATTAAAAATCGAAATCATCCCCAGAGTTACTGCCTTGATAAAACTAAATATAATGACTATGAAAGACCTTAGAAAGCCGTGACTCATCAAAAACTGATTTAACGACACACATGAGGCTGAACTACAGTTTTGAAACCATTGTGTCCACAGCTTTGTACAAAGCCATGAATTTAACTTAACACAACTTCAATTTCAAAAAAAAAAAAAGGCATCGTAAACCCATACCAGATTTTCAGTCAAAAAAGAACCCTTAAATATAAATATAATTTTAAAATAATTAATTAAAATATTGGATGATATAGAATCAAGTAAATGAACACTATTGTTGTAAAACAACAGAAAAAAAAATGAAGTGGCTAAAGAGTGAATACGTTGAAGGTAAAAGAACACATTTAAAATTCAAAAAAAAAAAAAAAAAGCTTAGCAGCTTAGCAATTATCTTTTTTTTTTAACTCACACCACCCACAAATATGAGAATTTATTACAGTCATAAGGCAATCTTTTCAAACTAATCTTACAGTAAACTGAGTTTAAAATTAAGTTTATAATATTAGGTATAAAATAAATTTAATACCTTTAACGCCTCAAATGAAGAAAATATGTTTCATCACATATGCACATATAAACATTTTTAAACATGCCTGAATTATGCCTCTATTCTGAATATCCTAAAAGGTACTAAAAATAATAATAAACAAATCAAGTACATAAAAATTTAGTTTTAGACACATTTGCAAGACTCCATTTTTGCTCCAATATTTGAAATGCTAGCGTATTTAGCCTGAACGAATAATAAATTTGACAAAAGGATACTAGAAAATGAATCAGAGCAGCTGCATGATAAACTTCCGATTAAAAATAAAATATATAACATTTGATAGGTTGAATATAATTGAAAATATTTGGAAATAATTTCGGAAAAGAAGTAATTATACCTTTCATTAACTCTTAAATCCATTACTGATGCACAGTAAATATATGCAAAGTAAAAATTAAGATGGCAACTATTTTGTGCAAAATATTACATGATTAAACCATACAAGAGATTACACTCCCTTTTATAATTACACTTAAAAAATTTCTCTCTTAGACAGATATTTTTAAAAAAACTTTTGGGTTGATTTCATAGTAGACAGCCCTTTAACTCACACAGCTTTTCTGCCATATAATTTTACTACAACTGCCAGACTTTTAAATCATTTTTACAGTACATTATTTCCCATACTAAGTTTGGGTGTGACAAAGTTACATAGTGAGTTTAGTTTAAAGTCCAACAAAAGAAGTAAAACTTTTATAACATATCAGGGCCATATACAAGAGGGGGGGGGGTCTTAGGGTTGACCCCCCTGAAAAGTTAAGTTTGACATTTATAATTAAAAATTTCCAAAAAATTTTGTTCAAAACCCAAATGTCTTTCATATGCATATTAATTGCATAAAACGCTTTCATAATTGATAACCCGATGACTTGAACATTAGCACAAACAGGGCAAAGCTCCACATGAAAGTTTTTAAACCCTCCCCGAAATTATTTTCCGGCTTTTTTGCCCAGTAACATATTTTAAAGCCAGGGTTCATACTCTACTTGGATGAAAAAATTCCATGACTTTTCCAGGACTTTTTCATGACTCATGAAAATTTCCATGACCTAGTTACATGAAGAGAATAGTACTATTTCATATTAAACTTGCCCTTTTTTTTTTGGAAATGAGCATTAGCAAAACTTCTTTGTGAATGCCACTACCTGATTGAAAAAATATCGGTGTACACCTAAAAAACTGTATAATTCTTGTCTGTTTTCATCATATACGTTTAAGTTAAGTAAAACTACAGTGAATGTCGCTTAAATGTCGACTATTTTTTATAAACAGGCAGAATAATAATGATTGGGGAAAAGGTTGAATGAATCCAGTGGCGCCGACTCCATGGGGCCTGAGGGGGCCCGAGCCCCCTCAAAAAAATTTTTGAGGGGGCAGAGCCCCCCCAATAATTTAAGAAAATTATTAGTTATTTAATGCTTTCTAAACTCACAAATTTGTCTCAGTATTTTTTATTTTCCTTGTTTGAAGATAGTAATCTTTCCTTGTTTGAAGTACCTTGTAAAATACATTCAGCAATGAGTTACAACAAATAATTTTTATGGTTAAAAGCAGGTTAACTGAAAACGAGTGGTGTGAATAATGATAGTGTTACGGTGCTGCGAGCGCTTAAATTTGTCCCAGTGTGCGAACCTGCGGATAGTCTGTCCGATCAACAATGGGATGCGATTGAACAACTTTCATAACCACCGAGATATTTTTGATGAATTGGATATTCGACCAGACGTCAACGACTTCAAATTCAGTAATCTAGTCAGGCGGTCGACATTCGCACCTTTCTAAAAACAGCCCTAATATTGGTATTTAAAGCAAGTTTAAAAATCTCTGTAATAGAGAATTAACTACATACAGAATGTTAGATTCAAAATTTCGAAATATTAGTATTATTTTATTACCGTATTACTATAGTACTACATTAGTTATTTTCAAATACTTAAATATTTTTAGGGTATAAGACTCTATAAAAACCCGCTATTTACATGTTATGTTAACTTTATTAAACAAATTAACTGTGGGATATTATTTTTATTTAATGAACTCTGAGCCTTATTCAAAGCAAGCTTAAATTAGCTACAGTGCAGAACCTTTTATCCGGGAACCAAAAAACCGGGAAACCAGAAAACCGGCACCTTTTTGCAGATTTTCCCGCCATATTTAAAAAATAAGCATATTTGGCAATTTTTGAAACACTAAGCATTTTTTAAAAATACCTAAAAGAGTATGAACAGTTTCTTAATAAATATTATATTACTCTCACAAATAACTTTTGAAAATGTTTACAACAAGAAGTTCCGTCTAGAACTAGACGAGCCTACTTTCCCGTATACCCATACTACTTTCTAGTACCTGATCAATATTCTGAAAAAAACCTCAAATCGCAAATTTTTTCAAACATATTTTTTTTAATATTTTAAGCTGATTTCTAGGAATAAAATATTCCTTACTTTTCTTCAAAAAAACGAACAAATAAAATAGCAGCACCTTTTAAACAAAGCAGCTAATACACTTCTTTCCATTAAAAAATTTTTTTAACAGCTTTCAAAACGAAAAAATAGTAATAAGTTCATTAAAATAAATACATCATATAAAAAAAATCGTTTCTTTTTCCCCTGTTGCCGAAAATAATTTTTTAAACGAATTAATGCACTTACCAAAATAAAAACAAGAAGTTCCGTCTAGAACTAGACGAGCCTACTTTCCCGTATACCCATACTACTTTCTAGTACCTGATCAATATTCTCAAAAATAGCTAAAATCGCAAATTTTTTCAAACATATTTTTTTAAATATTTTAAGCTGATTTCTAGGAATAAAATGTTCCTTACTTTTCTTCAAAAAAACGAACAAATAAAATAGCAGCACCTTTTAAACAAAGCAGCTAATACACTTATTTCCATTAAAAAAAATTTTTAACAGCTTTCAAAACGAAAAAAAAAATAATAATAAGTTCATTAAAATAAATACATCATATAAAAAAAATCGTTTATTTTTCCCCTGTTGCCAAAAATAATTTTTTAAACGAATTAATGCACTTACCAAAAAAAAAAAAAAACAATAAAATGTCAACTTAAAGAAATAATTTTCATTGTCAAAAAAAAAAAAAAAAAAAAATCGTCTGCGCATATTTTTCGAGTTTATTCACCAAAAACTAAATACCTAAATTAAAACTTCAGCGTGAAAATAAAACAAATCATATCAACAATAATTATTTCACAGTTAAAGCCACAGCAGCGGAGTCGGAGTCGGAGTCAATCTCATTTTGGGATAAAAGAGTCGGAGTCGAATATCCAAGAATCGGAGTCAGTCATTTGTCCTCCGTGTATAAATGTTTGCCAAAGCTACGAAGTCAGAGTCGAAGTCGGGGAGTCGGAGTCCGATTAATTGTCGGGAACAGGAGTCAGAGTCGGTGTCAGGTCCCCCTAAATTCTCGGAGTCGGAGTCTGGAGTTCGGCGTCAAGAGCTATTTACAACAAAATTTGTTTGAAATAAATCCGCCTTCAAGTACGGAATCTACATTGACTTTCAGTTTCCCCGTAGGCGCCAATGTTAAGGGATTTGAACTGTTCAAAATTGAACAGAAAATTGTTCAAATCAAAAAGATATTTTATATACAAGTTTTTCATCAAAAGCTTTTTCCTACAAAGTTTGTTTGAAGCAAATTCGCCTCACACATCGGAATTGCCTTGAATTTCCCCGTAGGAGCTAATGTTAAGTTTTTTTGAACTGTTCCAAATTGAACAAAAAATAGTTCAAACCAAAAAGCGAAATATGGGAATGAGGTGTCCTTGCCGAGATCTTTCGAACAAAAAAAAGTTTGTTCGAATCGGACTATTCATTCAAAAGTTATTAGGGGGGGACAGACAGACAGACCGACAGACAGACAGACCGACAGACAGACAGACCGACAGACATTTATCCCCATCTCAATACCCTACTTTCCAATTTTTAATTTTTCGATATTTATTTAATTATTTTATTTATTTTTGACTTTTTTTTTTGTTTTTCGGGATATTTTTAAGATGCATTAAGCCTTCTTTCATGCTTTTTTCTTCTTTTTCTGACTTTTACTGGGAAAGTAGGCTAAAAAACAATAAAATGTCAACTTAAAGAAATAATTTTCACTGTCAAAAAAAAAAAAAAAAAATCGTCTGCGCATATTTTTCGAGTTTATTCACCGAAAACTAAATACCTAAATTAAAACTTTAGCGTGAAAATAAAAACAAATCATATCAACAATAATTATTTCACAGTTAAAACCACAGCAGCGGAGTCGGAGTCGGAGTCAATCTCATTTTGGGATAAAAGAGTCGGAGTCGAATATCCAAGAATCGGAGTCAGTCATTTGTCCTCCGTGTATAAATGTTTGCCAAAGCTACGAAGTCAGAGTCGAAGTCGGGGAGTCGGAGTCCGATTAATTGTCGGGAACAGGAGTCAGAGTCGGTGTCAGGTCCCAATAAATTCTCGGAGTCGGAGTCGGGAGTAGGTCGTCAAGAGCTATTTCCAACAAAGTTTGTTTGAAGTAAATCCGCCTTCAAGTACGGAATCTACATTGACTTTCAGTTTCCCCGTAGGCGCTAATGTTAAGGGATTTGAACTGTTCAAAATTGAACGGAAAATTGTTCAAATCAAAAAGATATCTTATATACAAGTTTTTTATCAAAAGCTTTTTCCTACAAAGTTTGTTTGAAGCAAATTCGCCTCACAGTTCGGAATTGCTTTGAATTTCCCCGTAGGCGCTAATGTTAAGTTTTTTTGAACTGTTCAAAATTGAACAAAAAATAGTTCAAATCAAAAAGTGAAATATGGGAATGAGGTGTCCTCGCCGAGATCTTTCGAACAAAAAAAAGTTTGTTCGAATCGGACTATTCATTCAAAAGTTATTAGGGGGGGACAGACAGACAGACCGACAGACAGACAGACAGACCGACAGACAGACAGACCGACAGACAGACCGACAGACATTTTTCCCCATCTCAATACCCTACTTTCCAATTTTTAATTTTTCAATATTTATTTAATTATTTTATTTATTTTTGACTTTTTTTTGTTTTTCACGATATTTTTAAGATGCATTAAGCCTTCTTTCATACTTTTTTCTTCTTTTTCTGACTTTTACTGGGAAAGTAGGCTAAAAACGAACTTCAAAGGGTTATACTTTACGCGGTGCAAAATTTCCGAAATATTTTCTTGAATTAAAAAGTACACTCGTAAGTCTGAAATTTTCGTGTTTTATTCCAACTGAAAACTAAAGAAATGATATTGTCGCATTCCAAGCAATATTTAATTAAATGGACTTTCATTAAAACCATTTAGAGCGTAAGTGACGTCGCGAAAGTGCGGGAAGTGCCGAAACTAGATTCGCGAATTTTCCGGATAGTAAGTAGATCGTGGGATCTAGAAATCAATTAACGCAAAACTGTAATAACTCTGCAAGAACTCAAAAATCAAATTCCTATTGATATTAACTTAATGCAAAAGCAATTGATGTCAATAACTACCGTAATTGCAAACACCAAAACTTTAAAAAAAAATTTTTTAAAAAGCGCGTTCATGAATACAAACCTTTTTTTATACACTGTAGTAGAAAAACCGCACATTTACGTTCAAAAACTTGTTTCGTGCCATTCCCTTCATTTTCTTTCGCTTTAAAACATGTTTAAAATTCTCTCTCATAAGTAGTTTTTAATATTTCAAAATTTATAAGCATTTCTGAACTGTTTTCTTATTATTTTAATATGTATTACTATTTATTATAATAATTTAAGTTTTATAAGCAATTGGCCAATAGAGCTTTTTAGCGATCCAGAAAACCGGGAAATTCAGATATCCGTGATAGCGATGGTCCCGAACTTCCCGAATAATTGGTTCTCTACTGTATTTCACTTATTAATCAAAGTGCGACAGCAATATCTTATGCTTTATTTTTTTTAATGATAGTTTATTTAAATATAATTTCAATCTTTTCATATATATATAAATTCACTATTCTGTAATAGTCTAAAAACAAAATTATTATACTATAAATTAAACTATTTTTTTACGAAAACACCGTACATGTGGGGTTTTCTTTTTTTTTTTTTCGTTTTTCAAAGCCAAAACATGTGTCGAGTTAGCGAGAGTAGAGTTTTCGGGGCTCTAATGTTGATAATATATTACTCTAAAATGCTTAAAAAACTGTAAAACTTACTTTCTCCATCTCCAATTTAGAAAATTTCCCGGGGTTAAACCCGCGGCATGCCCCCCACCCTCCCAATATTTTTTTGTATTTAGGCGCACTGGGTATTTAGGTGCTGGGTATTTAGGCTGTATTTAGGCGCCCTTCCATGCAAGTCAAGTGGCCTACACCTTATATCAATGCCTAGCCACGGAACTGCACGACTTCCCCCAAAATAGAACTGCAAAAATGTCCCACACTGAAGATAAGTGACATGATCTAATTGAACCAGAAAATTTGTATACAAATTCTTAGATTGACTTTGAAAACGACATGCCACATATTGTTTGTTAGTATAAATCACATATACCAGAAAATATATAAATTGGCATTTTCAAGGTTCAAAATATCTGAACTTTTTTTTGGGGAAAAGTTGGGGGGGGGGGGAGTTCATAACCCCAGGACCACCGGTGACGCCTAGCCCCCTCAATAATTTTTGCAAGTCGGCGCCCCTGAATGAATCATTACTAAGTTTCAATAAATTTGCTTCAAAAGTTGCCTTTTAGTGTCAACTTGACAATTTTTTGGTTCTTTAAAATAAAGCCACATTCTTTAGTAAATTCATGTTTCTAAACCAGATATTTATTTTAAAAAAATATAAATAAAAACATTTCACAGTAAATAAATCTTTTGATTTAAATGTACTTGTTTACTTATTTGTATATTTTCAAATGCATATAAATTAATAGGTTCGGAAATTCCAGAACATGTTTGAATAATGACACTGAACGTACCAGTGGGTCGCATGGTTTAGTTTTGCGGGCCGTATATTGGGCACTACTGTTTTTGAGCGTGAGAGTTACCCTATTTCTGTATTCTATCGCCTGACTAAAGATTGTTAAAAACCTTCAACAAATTGAGATAAACTCTGACAAATTTTAAAATACAAATTTAGGAGGGATGGAAACGAACTTGGATGCAATGTTTTTTGAGATCGTTCAATTTTGAAATTTAAATAGCACACACACACACACAATACTAAATCACTCAAGATTTCTAATACTCTTTTTAACTACTGTTACTTTTTCCCAGAACATTTTTCCATGACTGAAAATAAATTTCCATGACTTAGACTGAAAATTTCAATTTTCCATGACTTTTCCAGGACTGAAATTTGCTAATTTTTTTTCCATGACTTTCCAGGATTTCCATGACCCGTACGAACCCTGTAAAGCAATCATAGATAACATAATCATTATTTTTCTAATTAAACTGAAATACCTGTCAGTAGCTCTTAAAAGTTTTGGATCAAAGTATCTATAGTCTTCAGTTTCAGGTAATGATTTTATCTCCATTAAAGAATCTACTATCCTTGTAATAGGCAAATTCTGAAAATCAACATAAGTGTTTGTTTAAAAAGTAAAGCTCACTTAATTAATTGAATATTAAAAATAGAGTAACCATGACTAAATAATATATTTTAAAATAGTCTACAGACAAAACTGTTCCTCAGAAATTTACAAAATTTAGTACAGAATATAGTGATGAGAACTTGTTTGAGCAAATAAACAACACATAGCTTCTCTACACATAAGTGTTTGTGTTAAGGTTCTCCTCAAACACCACTTCACAACAGTGCTGGTGTTAACTTCATTTACCATCAGTCGCCACTTTCTTGATCTATGGCCTCCCCGATTCCCAGACTTTATTAATGAGACTTTTTGCGTTTCAATAGTGTGGAATATATATATTTTTCATAACTGATAATGGTTGTTATGACCAAAAAATCCACCCAGAATATTTCTGACTGTATTACTGATAGCAGCTGAATATCGTCGCCTCAGAGCAACACTAAGATATCTAATCCTTGGAATAACACTAAGATATCCCATTGTTGCTTTGAGGCGACAATATAATGGCTGTCATATTGAACTTACTTTGTGGAATATGTTTTTTAAACTATTATTAAAGATGTTAAATGTGCAATTCATTTAAAAAAAAAAAGAATTGCAAAATTTTTGAACTATTTTTTTATTTGCTGAAACAAATTTTCATCTTTTCATTATGATTTGCACAAAACTTCGCAAATTTCTGAGCAATAATTTTGTGTATAGACAACTCTAAAGTAGGATCATTAAAGTGTGGACACTGTGTACTTCAGTTTAATAACTTTATTTCAGGGCTATAATAATATAAAACAATAAGATTTCTATGGAAAAAATTGAATCTTTGAAAACTACTATAAACTATGCAAACACTGAAAACAACAACAGAACAATAAACCTTTAAATATATACTGGGAAACCTCTCGAAGTGGCCATCCTTGTTTAGAGGCCACCCGATAGTGACCATTTTCTCACGGCACGGAATTTTCAGACTATCCGCACAATGTTCAATAAACCCTTAAGAGCAGCTACTAAAATCCCCCTGCACATTAGGGTATTTGCCAGTCTGGGATTCGAAATAGACTGACCACTACTTTTTCATTTCTTTTTTTTTGACTTGAATGTTTTCGTTGAGCAAACTGCTAGGAATTCTCTATATCTTTTTGTGGTGCCTGGTTTTGGTGTGTGCGTGAGAGGGGGGGGGGGCATTTTAAGATATAGACCCGTGTAGGTGTAGACTATTGCCTCGCCAATTGTCTACTTTGGTAATCTGTGAGGACTGATATTTTTTCCCCAGAGAGGAAACAATTTTTAGCTTTTGGAGAAAATTTAAATTTTTACTTACTGAATAATGATTGCAAAAACAAAAAGACTTTTCAGCAGTATTTTGGAATAAGACTATGTTGCTTTTGATATTAGTTGTGATCAGGGCCGTCCAAAGAGCTGACGGCGCCCGGAGTGAAAGTTTCTTGGCGCCCTCCCCAACATACAGAAAAATCAAGTTAGTTATAATATCAGTGCATCATATGCATGAACGCGTCATACTTTCATTTTTTAAAGATTAATGAACAAAACAATCAGAGGGATATGGAAAATACAAATTAAAAAACAAACAATGAATCTGTTTCTAATACTTATAATGCATTAATATCCCTAAAACTTTTCGCAAAATTTAAATGTTTAAAACCTAAATATTTGTCTTGTAAAATATTACCCCACAAGATAAAAAGCTAACAATTAAAACTGAATTAGTTTCTCGTGTCGATCAAACTAAGAACACTAATAAATAATTTGTTGATTATAAATAGAAAATGTATTTATAAAAGTTTATTACATTTTAGTTAAATATCAATGTGGACTCATCCAATGATTCCTTTCAAGAGTTTTTTGGTTTTACTTGGACCAATTTGATACTAATTTTCATATGCTAAAAACAAAAGTGTCATTTTTTCCATCAAATTTTGGTACGTTTCAGGGGAAAGTCCCCCAAATAATCAGTAACGTCGAAAATCACTTAGAATTGCGTTTAGTTGGAGCTTTAATTTCGAAAAATACTGGCCCTAATGTTACAAAATATGACCTTTTTTTAAGACTTGAGATTCAGAAAACATTCGGGCAATGGTCCTCATACTGCCTTTCTTTAATGTCACAAGAATGGATTTTTTAAACAATATTTACAAAAAATTAAGTGGAATAGCCCCTGAATTCAAAACACTGCTTACGTTTTTTGAACCATAATTTTCTAAAATTTTCCAGGGGGCTTCCTATTTCCCTTTCCATAAATCTTGAAAGTTTGTCTAAAATTATGTTTTTGAAACTTCAATTTCAAAAACTTGCAGCGGAGAGGAGGAATTGATTTCAATCTATTTTTTCAAAAAATAGATCGGGGATAATCCCTGAGCTCCATCCCTTACCGTAAAGTCAATAGACATGGCCTATAATCGCGTTTTTAAAGCTTCTATTTATAGAAATTTCCGCTGAGACCCCTATACCTTTTTTCCCCATAGCATCTGCAAAGAAAGTCTAAAATTGCGTTTTTAAAACTAATGGTTTCAAAATTTTGACCTGACCCACTTTTCTATCAATTTGAAAAAAAAAAATCTTTTTTGTCTTTTCAATGTGCACCACATAAACTTGCTTTTCTGGTTACGTCACTGCATGCAGGGGCAAAAAAAAAAAAAAATAAAAATAAAAAAAAAAAAATAAATAAATAAATAAATAAATAAATAAATAAATAATTTTTAAAAAAATGGCGGGAGATGGACAAAAGAGAAGGGGACCTTTTGTTTGATTCTAAATATTTACCATCCCAGAATTTGTATAGATTTGGAGACTGGGAGAGAGGAATAATTTCGGGCACTAGTAAAAAAATAGAGAATTATTGCAATGATTCTCTGTTTTGTGTGTTTATGACTGGGATTCTATGGTACACAAAAGGAGGGGGCGCCTCGCGGTGCCCCCTCATTTCGCGGCGCCCCCAGGGCGGTTGCCCCCCCCCCTCCGTTTGGACGGCCCTGGTTGTGATAAACAAAAGTAAAGTTTTCAACACGGCAAATTTTGGAGAAAATTTATGATATCTTCATTAATTCGAAAGTTATAGATGATGACTGGATTCGAGATTTGCTTTAACAAGTTGAAAATCAATTTGAAAAGAAAAGTAGTTTCTGTAAAATTGTACATGAATACAAACTGAATCATTTTTTATAAAAAGGAGAAATTATAGAATAAAACATTTTTTTTCTTTATTTTCTTTAAAAAATATTAAAAAGTGTTAAATTATGTCATTAGTAGTATGGTTCAAGTTCAATAATGAAAACCCTTAAGAGCAGTCACCCCCTCTGAGCAGCCAGATTTTCATGGATGGAGGGATGGCCGCTTGGAGAGGTTTCACTGTACATATACTTTTAGACTTTTGCAATTAGAAGCTAAAACTAATTAGTAATTTTGATTTTTGAAGACATAAAAAGAAATGCTAAAGTATAAAAACTTACATGTTTTTTGACTACCAGATTTTTTACACCTTCCATTACAAACTGAGATCCATGTGACATCAGTTTTGAGAACATACTAAAAAGTATCGTAAAAGCATAAAATAACATAATTCAAAAGAAAAAAAAAACATATTTATTTTTAGAAAGTTACAAAAAAATAAAAGTACTTCAGCATATCCAGCGTTCCCACTCCAAAATGAAAATTAAAATAAAGCGCTTTAAGAACCTTATTTTTTCTCCAACTAGGGACACAACTTCTTTGTGGTCTTGGTAAATCAGAATATTTTAATATTTTGTAACATTGGACTTCATACCTGGTTCCTGGGGATCACCGTAACATATAGATACAGAAAATAAATAATTAAAATAAAAATGAAAAATTAAGAAAACAGCCTAAACAAATATTAAGAGCCAAAAAAATGCAAAATTTAAGCTTAATGCACAATTGAAATCCTTAAACAATGACTTGAGAACCATCTATAGTGAAGTCAGAACAAACAACGTAAGTAGAGCACAAATTTGTGCTTCACAAATTTGTGCTCTACTTACGTTGTTTGTTCTGACTTTACTATTCAGCACAAAGGTATTTATTTATCTTATCATCTATAGTGGTCTTCAGAAGTATTTTGTGATTTTACAGAGTGGTTCAATATTGTGTAAATTTTCATGACTTGCAGTGCTTCATTAGTCATTATGCTCTGATTTTGTGGGAAAGGGGGGGGGGGGGGGAGGGGGGCTGTTTTCCATTTTAACACTATGTTTAATTTATTTTCACTTTGCAGGTTTTTAAACACTGTTTAAATGTTTTTGTGGTGTATTTTATGCACTTTTGGCAAGGTATCTTGCAAAACCACTCCTTAGCATGGCTTGGCATTAAAAAAAAGCTGCTAAGTCGAAATTCAAACAAAGTCAGGAGTTCTTTCTTCAATAAGGTATCTAGCAAGTAAAATCATAGGTAGACTTGGACCCATAGGCATGGATTTTTTTTAAATATTATTTTCTAGATTGTTTGTAAATGAACCAAAACCAAGAAAAGTTTAAGCGCAGTAACGGTTAAATATAGTATAATAAAACATAAATATTGCATCATTTCAAGAAGCTAATTAGTGTAAAATTTTTACTTTGAATAAAAATTAAATACATTAAAGCATATGTACCTTACGGTTTTAGTACCTCCACTGTACTGATTTGCAGTTTGAGAGATTTTGCTGTAAGATCTAAATAAAAACAAGAGTAAATAAATGAATGAAGCATAAAAACAATATTTTAAAGCATTGGGAAACAGTGAAAACCAAACAATGTGTCACAACAAACTGCTGTGCCAGAACAGGCTATGATTCCCAAACCACCTGTATCGGCATACCAGAGAATGTCTTAGGCTATGACATAGGTCAAATTTTGTTTATTTTTGAGTTCTATTCACGCTTTTGATTTTTCTTTGCCTTTTGCCAAAAGAAGAAGGGGAAAAAAAAAAAAAACACACACACACACACACAGAAAATCTTTTTTCAGGATTTTTGTTGTTTTGATGAAAACTCAGGAGACATTTACTTCATTAGGGAGCTCTGGAGAAGTAATGAAATTTTGGGGGTGTCCCAAAACAAATTGGCAGAGTTGGCAGCTATGAAATAGTTTCAAAACATATATAATACAAATTCTTTACAACACATGGTACTTACTTCCACCTTCTCATATATTTCATAGTCTCACTATCGCATCCAGCATCTTGTAGAGCAGTGACGTATTGATCAACTTCTGCCTAAATAGTAGAAACATTTTTTAAGTAAATAAGTTGCCTCCACAGGGAATTGCATATGTGCAAGAAAATTGTCTTATTGATACCAATATTATAAAGAGAGAGAGCAGATTTTTGTGTTTATATGTTTGAGGTAATCTCCGGAACCACTGCATTTATTTGAAAAATTCCTTCACTGTGTGAAAGGTGCATTCTTACTGAGTGGCATAGGCTATAAATTATGCATATATGTCTTTATACTATTTTTTAAAACTAAGAAGTTCTCTTCGCTACCACTTTATGTTTCGTACTGTTTTGTTCTTATATACGTAAAAACAAACCCCTATTGATCAGCATTCACAACGACAGAATAGTTAAAGGTTCTCCTTAAAACTGAAGGCTGAGGGATGGGCAAATGTGAAAGATAATATCATGATGCCAGCAGGAGAACAGCCAAAACTTTTTCATGTATTTGAGGCTGCAGAATATCGGGTTGGTAACATTCTATTAGCCTAGGTCATTGAAAACCGTTTTGAGTGACATATTGTTACGCATCAAAATTTAATGAAATGAAATATAACTGCGATTTGTTTCGGGAAAATTAGTTTTTAAATTCCATTAATGTAGATAGACAATCCGTGTTTCTGAAAGTAGTAATTTTGCATGCATTCAATTAAGTACATTTAGTTTAGATAATTATTAACTGAAAGAGTAATTGCACACAATTACCGTACTTTCAAAAATAAAAGTTAAAACAACAACGAACAAAAACAGTGTATAGGAAAGAATTTGACAAAGAAGATTTAAAAAAAAAAAAAAAAAAATATTTGCAGAGCTATTCTTTATGATGACCATATTTAAGCATTTAAAAACTATATAATAAACTAATATAGCACACAAATATCCTATCAGAAGGAAATTGCAAAAAAAAAAAAAAAAAAAAAAAAAAAGAAAAAAAAAAGAAAGAAAGAAAGAAATTAAAAGAAAAAAGGGAGGCATATGAAAAAAGCAAGTTCCCGGATGAAGAACAGTACAACAGGTTAAAAGGCATCCCGAGCTTGAGAAAGACTCACCTCTTAGTAGAATATACAATATTCATTCTAATAGCTAATCTGAGCTCGGTCACATAATAAATTTTTGGAATATTTTTTTGGTCCTACTTATTTACAAAGTCGATTAACAGTTAAAGATCCTGCCAACCTATCAAGCAGCATATGAAATACTTGGTCATATAGACGGCGACAAACCTTGGAAACTAACCTTAGTTTAAACATGTAACTTTCTGACTCAGCTCCTAAGCTCAGATAATTACTTACAACTATTTTAATGTTTATGTCAACTTTCAAACCCTATTGCTTTATGGCAAACATTAAAAAAAGTTCTCTTTAAAGACATATTGCAAGGAGAGCGTCAGCAGAAATATTATGTTTGTTGTTCAATGTGAAGCGATATAAAAATTAAAGGCAAAATTTTTGGATGAAACAGACACACAATGGTGGACTTTTGTTTGCCACCCGCCGGAGAAAAACCAAAAAACTTAATTGAAACGTGATCGGTTCATGAAAACCAATAACGTAAATTTATGTTTATCGCCATACCGGGTAGAACTGGAAAAAATTAATAAATTCAGCACTATCAAAATTCAATCAACAGGTTTCTGCGACGTTTTTTTACGGATCTGCAGGGAATTTAATTAGAGGTATAAAAACTGGCCATTCCACATTTAAATATCTCCTACAAAAAGACTCCGTATTTTTAACAAGAAAAAACAGACAATTAGGAAAATTTCTTTAATAGGGCACTCCTCTGGACTTCTCTTCATGCTTCTAAAATTAAAGGCGATATCCTAATAATTTTATTGCTCAACTTTAATTTGTCTAATCTCTTCAATGGAATTCAACCCCAATTTAATTCACTATGGAATAATACGATTTCGAGTATTGTTCTTACTGTACCTGCAGCATATCATTTGGCTCATATTCCTTGCATCCCCATGGTCCCCTTTTTTTTTCTGTTCCAATTTAAGTGATTAGAATTCCCAATGAAAATTTCTTATGTCATTACCATCGTACACCTATACGATACGTAGTGCAACGTTACATACGGAAAGATTGTATTGTTCCGTGGGAATTATATGTTGGTGTCTCTTTATATGGAAATGAAGTGAATCAATTTGTTTCAACCTCATAAAAGTGAAAGAAAAATATTGCTTATGATAAATTTTCAAACTAAATAGTACCTTTATAATATTTTTTTAAGATAGATAGTTTTTTTTAACCCGAACCAGGTCGGGCCGGGCCTCTAGTATGGAATAAATAAGAAATTGGACAGCAATAAATCTTTTTTTTTAATTGTTCAGATTTACTGGATTAAATGGGAATTAATTCTTTTAATTTTGGATTTTTTTACTGTAGTATTTGCAAACAAAACAAAACGAATGTTTATGAAAAGTAAAATATATAGTTGGTAAAGCCTCATAAAGAGGGCACAATTTTTATCATGTGAAAAATACCCTAATTTTTAATAAAGTTTTGAATGTATTGATACATCCTTTTTTCAGAATATAAATTTTTTCCCAAAAAATCCATCATTAATTACGTATGTTTTATTTTTCACATAAAATAAAGGAATTTTGTTTTAGGACAAATTACCTTTTCTTAGTATTATACTCAAATATTTTCAGGACTAAAAAATCACTCATCAAGGATTGCTTTTACATTTGAACAAAGCAATTGCCTGTTTGGTGATATTTTGATAGTTGAAATTTTAACCCTAATTGCAGTGGATTAACCCTAAACTCCAGTAGATAGCATTAATTGTTGACCACTTTCTTGTATTTTCATTTTCCTAAAATTACAGTCTTACCAGTAAAACAGTTAAGTTACTGAATCCAGTTCAGCCTTGTCAGAATAAAGCATTTCCCTGTATGTCAAACATTGCCAAAAAATATTATCAAACTGTAAATAACTTACTGAATTTTTGATGCTTCAACAATGAAATAGTGCCCTTACACATGTTATGGCGCGAGTTTCATTGTTGGTGACATCAACTCAGGTCTGAGTTGCGTATTTGAAACACAGGACATTGATCTACAATGAACCAAATATATTTTTGTAGATTTCCCTCTAGGCTCTTTAATGTGTTTGCTTATACACATATTCAATACATAACTGCTTCAGAAATAACCCTATACATTATATCCAGTGGATCATCTACTTGTTGAAAATTTTAGTGAAATTTACTGGCATAAAAACATATTTACAGTGGAATTTCATTCTTAGTCTAGAAACAAAGCTAAACGAGCATCAACAATAATGATTTAACTATCAAAGTTGAAGAAGATGCCTTACTTCGGATAGAGAAGGCCCACATATAAAGCTCATTAGGAATAAACGAAGTTTGTCAGATGGTAATCCAGCTACAACAAATACACTATATAAGTAAGAACTTTTTCTCTTACATTATTTTTAAAGCAATTTATCAAAAAAAAAAAAACATTTACCTTCAGGATCAGAAATCATGTCCATCAATGATTTTTCCTAAAAAAAACATACCCTTTGAGTAATAAAACATATATATTATACAACACTGATAGATTACATTATTACACTCATACCACAAATATATCACTAGCAAGGAAATGACAACAATTTATAATTTCAGTGATCAACCAAACTGCAATTAAAATATGCTTTCAAAGATTACATATTTCCATTCACACAAAAATAAAACCACAGTAAATTTAATCGAAGGCATACCATTAGTAGTTAAATATCCAAAGGAATCATACTAAAAGGCACGGAATGGTTGACAAAAAATGGTAATTAATAGATTAATTTATTAATGCAAGTTAAATGAAAAATAATAGTGCTTTCTACTAATGTATAAGTGAAAAAAAAAACATAACATAATAACACACATACTTTCAAAAAAATGCAGCAAATAACTATGTTAAGGCTACACTGGAATCATTTGTCAGAGTAAAAAGGGCTCAACATGCAAGAAAGTAATGAATGAACATGCACTAACTAAAAACCAAAATGTGTAAAATTTAGTAATGCCAGTCTTTTGGTTAACATATGCTCACTCAAAGCTTTCTTGTGTTATAAGCATAACAAGAGCAAGAAAATGCAACAACCTTTTGTTCTAAGAAAAAAGTTACTACCCTTTTTCTTCTTTTTTGTTTTAAACTTTTCTATGTGTAAACTATGTTTATTAATTTAATTTTTCACATTAGTTTTACTGCTGTTTGAAAATTTTAATGCTAAATTAAACAGACAAAGCCTGTAAGTACTATATGGTATCAATACAATCATATTAGAAAAATCTTTTTTTCCCCACAGAAACATAAAATAGGGTCTGGTGGGGTAAAGTGGTCATAAAATCGCAGGTTTTCCACTTAGATGGATAATAAATACAATAAATTCTTTAAACACTTGAACTTTTTTTATTGTTATTTTACATTGCATTATTAAAGAACACGGTGCATTGAGTTTCAGGAAAAAAATTATTGATTTAAGTAGTTTTATAACATTTTCTTTTCCCTTTGTATTTATGACCAGTTTATCCCATGGGGTGGGGGAAAGTGGTCACAGCATGGGGTAAAGTGGTCATAGTTAAAAATAGATGCAAAACCGTTACAAATGACCCTAATTTTTGTATATTTAGGTTATTTTTATAGTTGCAAGTATATATACGAGTATATGTGGGTATACACGAGTATACTATATGTGTCATGTAGACATGAGTAAACATGTTCATATATGAATAGATAAAAGTATACATCAGATACATGCATGCACGTGCCTACTTAAGTATATACGTGTATACATGAGTATATGAGCATGTATACTTGATTACCTATAGGAGTGAATACGTGGTCTATACTAGTATATACGTGTCACATGTATATGCGAGTATATACGCATATAAACGAACATCATATGCGTGTTTGCACGTATCTCGAGTATATACGTGCATACCTGAGTATATATGTCTATAGTCGATGCATATATAAGTGTGCATACATACTTATACGAGTTCGAGTATATACGAGTTAATTCGTGGATATATCCAGTGCGTGTTTGTACGTGTCTACTCACGTGTGTTATATATGAAAGCACGAGTATATACGTATGTTTAGGTGTAAACACGATTATATACCTGTTAGACATATATACGTGCATTTACGTGTATACACCAGTACATGTATCTTTGTATATCCACGAGTATATCCGCTAATGTACATTAATGCTTACAGAATGAATCCAAGATCTTGAGCAAAATCTAAGTGGTGTGAAAGGGGAGGATAAGAAGCAAAGAATCATAAGGAACTTGTTTCGCTGACACGCTACATGCATACAAGGTCAGAAACTGATGCTAGCAAAACAGGTCACAGAATTGTTACACAAAGATGATCTTAGCGGACAATTTAGTTTTTAAGAAATATTTAGAGCAGTTGTTGACAGTTACTGCCTGTAGTAGCTCTAATACACGCATCGCAACAAAGGCGCAGCGACTGATAAAATTTTTCAAAAGTCTCGTAATTGCAACAGAGTGATTGCAATGCATGTATTAAAGCTGCCGGTTGCAAATTTCCTCAATCACTTTAAAACTTTCTTAAAACCTAAAATGTTGTGTAAAATTATCTTTGTGTAATAAATTTGTGACCTGTTTTGCATCCATCAGTTTCTGGCTTTGCGTGCATGTAGCGCGTCAGCATTGAGTTTGTGTCCATATGTTTCTTATGATTCTTGCTCTTATCCTCCCTTCTAATACCTTTTAATAATTTACCCAAGAGTTTAGACTCACCCTGTATATCATATGTTTGTATGTAAGACTCTACTTGAGTACGTACGCGTATATACGTGTCTCCCTGAGTATAGAAGTGTTCGTATATATACGAGCAGAAGCGGGTATATACGTGTATAGTCGAATGTATATCTGCATATAGATAAAAAATACTTGCAGATACCCAAATACGTGTTTATTGGTGCATTTATGTGAATGCGTATATATACGTGCCTACACGAGTATATGCGTATACATACGCATATACTCATATATTTAACCCTGTTTATTTTAAAAACAATACATATTAAGTAAAATTAATATTTAATTTATATCTGCCTTATACTTAACGATTAAGTGACATTAGAATAACAATATTCCTTAAGCCTAATATTATGACCACTTTACCCCATCTTACTTAAATTGTTCTAAAAAATTATCTAAAAGAGATTCAGCTAACTGCTAATGAGAACGAGTTCTTGAGACATGTAGGAAGCTTCCTATGCAGTCAATCTGTTCATAATTCTAACAAACAAAATTTCCCAAGGAAATTAAAAGAGGTGTTTAGATTTAAAAACTTTTCATATTTGCACAAAATATTTCTTTTTACCAAATAAAATTTTGCCATTTGTAAAATTTTGTATTTAAAATGTAGTTTCTAAATGCACTACTCTAAAATAAAATTTTCACATTCATTCGAACATTAATTTCCAAGCTATAGCCATTTATTTAAATTATGACCACTTTATTCCATTGACCACTTTCCCCCACCAGACCCTATGAGATTCTGCTAGCATATTGGGCTACAAGATACTTTGAGAAAGTATTAAAAATATGAAGTAAAAGCGTTTACTGCAAGTCTATGCTGTTAATAATCAGTAAGGTTCTATGAGCTCCAAAATATAATTCTGGCTCTATTAGGTTAAGCAAAACTAAATTTAAAAAATCATTTCTTATTATTTTTTTTCAATAACAACATTTTTGCAGAAGGCCCCCCCCCCCCATCTTTTGTGTACATGAAAAATTAGTAACAAAAGTTGTTTTAAGACATCTCATGACAGATTTAAGAATGTAAACTGAAGTGAAAGTTCTATTATTTTCATAATGTGTCTGCTCATTTCATTGAATTTTTAATAGAATTTGATGCATACCAGGGCTCTCCAACCTACGGCCCGCAAGCCTATTTTTCCTGGCCCGCGTGAAGCTAACAAACTGAAGACATTTTTTTGAAAAATTTGATAATATATTTCGTTTTAAACATTTTAAAAGAAGATTAATTCAAGAGAATCTCAAAAACCAACACTAAGCATGATCGTAGCCAGAGAGAGATAGGAAGAGACAACTGCCTCTCCCTAGAGGAGGAGACTCATTTTCCTTCCTAAAATCACCATCAAAGATAATTTAAAATAGCATATTTGTGGCTTCACTTCCAAAAATGTCTGGAGGGTAGTCGCTTAACTGTTCTTTTCTCCTCATTTGACCAAAAATATCCTTAAATGATGTTTTAGTGGTTTTAGTGTGTAGTAGGTTTTCATTTCGAATGATTTCCTGGGAAAGATTCCAATGTGCTATTTCCAAATGTCTCAACATATATAGATTAAAATTGCATTTTTTAAGCTTCATTATCAAAAAAATGTCTGGGACAGCTCCTGAATTCTGACCATTCTTTGAACACCATCAAAGATCTCCTGAAATGTATTTCTAGGACTTCATTCCCAAAAAGTTTTAAAGAGAGGATCTGAACCTTTTTCATTTCCTTAACATCACAAATCACCAAAAATAATCTAAAATTGCATTTTCGAAAGTAAGTAAGGACAAAAAATATTTGACTTCATCAAATATAACTAAAATTGACTTCATTTTTGAAAAATAATTTGAGGGAGAGAATTGCTATTTCTCTTTCCCTTAATTTGACTAAAATTGCATGAAAATGAGAATTTTGATGTGAGTTTTGAAAATTTCTTCTGAGGCAGACATTGAAATTTGTCCCCTCACTATCACCGAAAATTGACTAAAACTGCGTTTTTAAGACTTACATTTTGAAAAATTTCCGAGGTATATCGCTCGATCTCCTCATCTCTGCCCTTTGGCTTATTCAAATTAATAAAATTCTTGGGGGAGGGGGGGGGGGGGAGCTAAATACTCTGAACTGAAATAGTGTTGGATTCATGGGCGGATTTATGGGGGGGGGGGCAATGCCCCCCCAGTTTTGGGAGGACTTTATGTAGTAACAACATTTTCCAAAAATTAAAAAAAATCATTTTTTCGTTTTTGAATAGTTTAGAAGAGCATGGGTGGACTTATAATAGGGATGGGAAAGGGGGCAATGCCCCCCAGTTTTGGGAGGAGTTTATATAGTAACAACTTATCTTCCAAAATCTTATAACAAAAAAAAATCATGATTTTTTTCTTTTTTGAATAGTTCAATTAAAATGAAGAGAATAGCGAATGTCCTTTTATGAAGGGAGAAAAGAAAAAGAGAAAAACCGAACATTAAATACAAATAGTACAGCTGTCACTGGATACTGAAAATTAGTCTAAATTAACTATTTTGGACTGAAAACCTTTAGGGCAAGTATATGAATGAAAATATCTAATGAAAATAGGCTAAACGAGCTATGCATTCAAGCTGCAACACTTATAATAATTGACGTTTGGGACCCTCCCCTTCTCCCTCCCCAATTTGCGCTAACAGAACGATCTACTCGTTACGATGTGTTTTCTCTCT
This sequence comes from Uloborus diversus, assembly GCF_026930045.1. NCBI lineage: Eukaryota > Metazoa > Arthropoda > Arachnida > Araneae > Uloboridae > Uloborus > Uloborus diversus. The sequence continues at coordinate 80,613,020 of NC_072732.1, read as the reverse complement.
TTTCAGAATGTTTACTTTTAATTTGTCATTTCAAAAACTAGATATTTTGGGTTGTTACAGACGAAAGATTTTGAAGAACCTTCTGGATTCACATGTTCAAATGAAATTGGCTGATTTGAAATGTATGCTATTGCAAAAGAAGTACATAGCTAAAAGGTATTTGTACAGCAAAATACTATCAAATGTAACAGTTAACACCTTACTCAACGAATGTATGTAACAATGAAACAAAAAACTGGAAAATTTGTCCAACCATTGAACAAACAGAACGTTAAATCACAGTAAACAATGCGTTGGTTTTTTAGGTGAAAAAAATAGGAATTTCAATCCCTAGCAGTTCAAAACTAAATTTCTGATTTTCCAAAATCATACATTGTAAGGAAAACGTCTGAATAAAAGAAAAAGTGAGGGAGATATAGTTCCGGCATGAAAGTTTTGCACAACTCTTGTAAGATCGCATTATTACCTGATGAAATGTTTTTATAACTGTGTTTTCTTTATTTTTTAAAGAAAAAAATTTGTATATATGAAACTAATAGTTAGAACTGTACTTCATGCGCTTCGAAAATTTTCAGCTTTTTTTTTTTTTTTTTTGAGAAAGAAAAGTAAATACTATCGCAAAGTGAATAAACTTTCGTTATCTGAACGTTCTGATTAATTGAATCTTTTTACTTAGAGGGAAAGTACTATTTTCCTTACTTTCTAAATCCTTTTTAGAAATTAAATTAAGTCATAATCATCTAAGTTTAAATGAGACATTTATTGTCATTATTGAAATCTGAGTAATTCAGTCATCAAAAGTTTTGGAAAAATTTGCTGAAATTTGATAAAAACCTTACAGTGATTGGTAAAATCTTAAAAATCCTTTAACCGTAAAAACTGACGAATTTTTGTTACAGTTACAAAAAATCAAACAAAAATCTGCAGGTAAGAGTGAATTACATGCAGGGCCATATTTGCCTATAAGATAAACAAGCTATAACTTAGGACCCCTGCTTTGAAGTGGTCCCCTAACTCCCAAAAAATTGTGATTCGTTCCTTTAAAAAATGGAAAGTGCTTGAAAAACTAATTTCATTTTCAAGTACTTGAAAACCTTGAATATTTGGAAATGTGTGGCTACAAACCTTAAATTTTAAAATTTCTAACAAATTGTAGGGGGAGGAATGCCAATATGTGTCAAATTCAGCTCCTTGCTACATCCTGCATCAAAAATGTAAAAATTATGATTCTCGCGTTTGTAACATATTATTTGAAATAAATTTTTGTGACTCACATACTTCACATCTTGCTATTTATTTATTCCCGAATGCAGAATTTTGGAAATTCTTTTGTACTGATTGCTTTAATCTTACTTTTACTGCTTATTGTTAATCTGTTTAGCCCGGGGAAAAAATGATACACTACCCCTATTCCTTTTCATTTTCTGTACTACTTATAATTTAAAAAAAATTGTGATGAGAAATTAAAAAAAAAATTATTTTTTCTTTTAAACTTAAAATAGCCGTTTCTTACAAAGAACAATACTGTACAACTGTATAATCTACTACTCAATTTCAGAGACTGGAAAATGCAAATTATCGATAGGTTCGAAAATCCCTGAAAAGAATTGGCGCAGTATAGCCTATCAAGGCTCTTGAGCCAAAAATCCAATCTAACCAACCAAACCTTGAAAATAATTGACAAGTCTTTGAAACTCCTAAGCAAAGTGTGCTTTAATTTTATTTCTTATCAAATGTATAAATTAAGAATTGTTCAAATGGGTAGTATGTTACTCTCTTGATACCTATTCTCTAAATCTGTGCACCATTTCTTTTTAAGTATTAACTTGCATCACAAAGCACTTTTAAAGCATAAGACTTAAAAAAATATATTTGCCTATTATTTCCAATTAATCCTTATAAGACATAAAAATGCAGAATTTTATATCCATTTTATATAATTTCCTCCGGGGGAGTAACCCCCCGGCCCCCTAAAATTAGAGATTCTATATCCCACTTAAAAGGGAGCCCTGCGTCACTCTATTAATACCAGCCCCCTCTCTTTTAAGGTCAATTCAAAAAGGACAGCATACAGTAATGAAACACAGTACTGAACACAGTACACACACAGTAATGAAAACAACACATAAAAAAGTAAAGAATAGCCTTATGCATCACAGAAAATAGACAGAAACGTGGGAAAGTGGGGGGGGGGGGAGGGCAATTAAAAATGTTGCTCCAAAAAAAAATCCTGACCCCCCAGGAACTCAGTCCTAAGACCCGCCTATGGTTGGATTGGTGGCCTGTCTTGCCTCTAAAAACTTACAATGTGGCCCTTGAGCAAAAAAGGTTTGGCACCCTGGATGTATACTATAAGAGATCCGAATTGAAAAAAAAAAGAGGATTCTTAACTTTTAATTTACTTTATGATGAAAAGTGACTTACCAATGTTGCTTTGCCCATGATTTTTTCTTCAATTTCAAAGTATACATCTAATTTGCGACTCTGAGAGAGACAACATAAATTCATAAAACAGTCTAGAGCTTTTGTGAACAAAAAAAAAAAAAAAAAAAGCAAGATATTTTACCTTAATATGATCTAAAATTGCTGTAGCAATAGTCATATGCATATCAATTATTCTCTTTTTTTCAAGAAGTTCAGGAAGAGAACTAAGAATGTGAAAAAGAATTAAAAGTGAAGGTGCATAAAAGCTATAAAATCATATTTCTAAAGCACTCTCAATTATACTAACTGAACCTGCACAGAATATACCTGTGCTCTATTCTTCAGAATTAAACATATCTATACATTATAAGACAATATACAATATTAACAACAGTAAAATTATAGATATGAATTTCTTGGCAGGTCGGCTTGTTGTTACGTGAGCCTATACAATGACAAAAAACTGCAGTACTACTAGAAAATTTCCAGGAACCTGGACTTCTATAAAAGTTTAAAGTGACAATAGTTTCTCCTTAAGTCTCACAATTTTATCTAAGATGAAGCTGTGTCGCTACTGGAAAAGCTTATGGGATCCCAATTTCCAAGAGGTTTTCTAGTAGCACTGCAGTTTTTTAATTTTTATTTTTACAGTGCAGTTCATATAAAAGATAAAACTTTTGAGATTGCATGTGCATATATATGCCTTTAGAGCAAAATCTACTTTTCTACACTTTGTTTTAGAATTGATTGGGTTGGGAAAGTGGTATTTTCCAATTGGAAGTGTAGAAAACACAGGCGAAACACAATATAATTAATGCTGGATTAGCATTCTTTACAAGTGCAATGTAGTAAAGTCCTTTCCTCCATTCTTGATTTTTAAGCTTGTAAACATTTTTCATTGCAAGTTTTTACTTTATTTATGTTTTTCAAAGAAAAGAAGGAATTTTTGTAGATTCAAGATTTTAACATAATATTTATTAGCATTTTCAAACAAGGATGAATTTTTAAATATAAATTTTATTGCTACAGCACATTAATTTCTCCACAGAAAAGGTTGAATTTTGCTTAATAGGAACCTGAATCAGGGTTCATACCCTTTAGGCAGAAAAAAAATTCAAGCACTTTTCAAGTACTTTTCAAGGTAAAAAAATTTTGTTTTCAAGGCAATATCATAAATTTGTACTAAAAATATTGTATGCAGATTTCATTTACTACAAACACATAGAAATAAGGCAATAATACAAAAAAGTATAGGGAAACAAAATTGCTTTTTCTACAACGAGAGACGCTTTGATGAAAGATCTACTGCGTTGAAAGTTTTTCTGAAAATGTTTGAAAAATTTGGTCATAAAGAGAAGCAGATACCAAGAGGTTTAATTTTGAGGTTTTTCAAAGATTGCAGCAGTCAGAGGTTTGTATATTTTCTAGAATCAGCAAATTAATACTTTAAAAAAAAACCTTTCATAAGTGCTTTTAACTTTTATGGGAAGAAACTAAAATACCCAAGTTCAATGGCATTGCCAGAGAGGAGTTTTTGAAGTCACTCCCCCCCCCCCCCCCCCGGTTTCAACATTTATTTCCAATAGCTATAAAGTGGTTTATTACAATATGAGGGCGGTTAGGACAAAAACACTAACGAGAAAGTTATTTCATGTGCCCTATTAAGTTCTAAAAATATTAGGTTTGCAAATCATTTATAAGTATGTAAATCAATTATTCGTATGTATTTATTAGATGTTCAGCCAATAAGGCATTTCAACTGTCCTTGAGTAAATTTAAAAATTAGGAAGTAAGATAAGTTGATGAAAGTCCACAGTCCAGTCTCTACACCTCAAAATATATAAAAGCAGCTTAAGCAGTGATAAATACTCTGAATGTAAACTTGAGCCTATTCAGCTTTCATTGATAAACTTGCAATAGACAATAAATGTGCAAGTTCAGATTTATAGAGCCATATTTCGAAATTGAATAGATTCACAAGAAGTTGACATATATTATGACAAAAGTAGTTTTATTTTGGGAAAAAAAAGGGTTATTGTTGAAATTAGAATTTAAATTTAGAAAGGCAATAATATTCAGGTGTAATTGTAATTTGTGAGTTCATAAAAAATTACCTGAAAGTTTCAAAGAGCAAAATGGGGCAAGGGGGGTGGGGAATAATTTTTAAAACTAAGACCCTGTTACTTGAATATACATATGTACAACAATAACTTTTGCTATGCATACAATTCATAAAATAGTTTATTAAGTCAAAATATTCTGCATAGAAATACCATGCCCAGTGCCTGTTGATAACCAGCAGCAGGCACTGGGCCTAGCTAGGCTGGTACTGGTCAATTTATTAGATCCAAATGAAGATGAATGACCCTCCTTAAGCTATCTACCCTTTTGCTGATTAAAGCCTCTTTCAGTAAGCTCCAAGTACCCACAACCTTAATAAAGTAGTAATTTTGAACATTTGAGGAAAAGGGGAAAATTGGAGATATAGGGAGGTAAAAGCATAAAAACGAGCACTACTGGATTTCATGTGAATAATCATAACACAACCACTCCTGTTATACACCTTATTTATTTTAGCAGACATAAAAAAAATGATGTACTTATAAATAAAATTATATAAATCAACTTTATATTTAAAATACAATCTTTAAGTTAATTTGTTAGGTGCTCAACTGCTGAAATTTAATTTTTTTTTTTTTAAATCTGTTATGACCAAAAATTAGGTAAAGATAATCATTCAAAATTGCAAAAATAAATAAGCAAATAATTAAACAAGACCAAGGTAATAAATTCTTTAACTCTTTAGTTATTAAAATAAAAAATAAAATAAGCTAATCTGATGTAGCAGTGTCAAAATAACTACTAATTGCCAAACACATAAAAATATTTACAAAATGCAAAGGGATTGAAATCTCAAACAAGGGAAGCAAATTTTCGCGAATTAAGTTTAATGTTGTCATGTTTCCCATAAAATAAACTTATATTTTACTGAAATTAAACATAAAATATGCTAATCTACGGTAGCAAATATGAAAATAACATCCGATTAGTGAATATATTTAAATATTTGCAAGATGCAAAAAGATTGAAATTTCAAACACGAGAAGCAATTTTTCGCAAAGTCTGAGCTCGTTCGACGTGGCATGTTTCCCATGAAATAAATTTATTTGTTTTTTATTAAAATTAAACAAAAAATATACTAATCTAAGGTAGCATATGCGAAACTAACATTTGATTAGCCAAAATATTTAAATATTTGCAGGATGCAAAAAGATTGAAATTTCAAACACAAGAGCAATTTTCCGCGAAACCCGAGTAAGTTCAATGTTGTCATGGTTTCCAAATTAATTTCTTTGTTAATTAATGAAATTAAACAAAAAATAAACTAATCTAAGGTACCATATGTCAAAATATCTTTCGGTTGTAAAAAATATCAAAATATTTACAAGATGCAAAAGGATTGAAATCCCAAACACGGAAGCAATTTTTCGCGATGTTGCATACTGAACACATGTTCAGAAAATTGCATTGGTGAAATACTTTTTTAAAACTTCTAAGCACAATTCGTTGATTTTTGAGAGAATTTAAGCACTAAGAAACTTTTTCAAGGTTTTAAAACTTTTTCAAGGTTTTCAAGCACTTGAAAATGAACTTTTTTTTTTCAAGCACTTTTCAAGGTTTTTCAAGGGCGTACGAACCCTGTGAATTTATTTGATTTCTGCTGGCATTTATTAAAATTCTAGCTGACTTACCTCACAGCAGATGTTAATTTAGCAGTATTATCAGTCACAGAATTAATTATTTCATCATTGGAGCTATCAGCATCTAAACCCTGAAAGAAGGAATTTGTATTCATTATCAAATACTGAATATTATACTACTAAAAACTAGATGTTTCTATATATTTATGTATGTCTAACTTTTCCCAAACGCCAGAGAACTAACGATCCAACCAGGTATTAATAGATTTGTAATTTTTTAGACATCATGTTTGTTTTTCTAAGGCTTCAATCAGCAGTGATATCAATTAAAAAGTATATTCTCAGTGACGTTTCCTTCAGTAAAAATTATCAATTGTCTGCTGCTGCAATCGTGCCAAAGTTGTTTGAAAGAAAACAAACTTACAGAACACTTGATCGAAAAGCAATAGTTCTTGGTTCAAGCAGTAAGTTTGATGTATGGTGTGGAAAAAATGTGGTTAGTAAATGCATTGCTGATTCAGGAGTACCCAAGTGGGGCGTCATGGCCCAGGCTGTGCCATTGAAATCTTCATGGTTTTTTTTTTTTTGTGTGTGTGTGTGTGGGGGGGGGGGGGGCTTTGTGATACTTGAGGGGGGTGCCCTATTGCTCGAGGGGAATGGGTTTCCCTGTGCTGATTAATTTATGTTCTGCAGTATGTGGTAAAACTGTAATAGATTATTTTAACACTTTAATGCAATACAACATATAAATGCAATATACAATTATCCAAATGCCTGAAGTATAATAATGATCTGAATAGCTCAAAGTTTAAATATTTATTTGATGCAATTAGTGTTCTTTTATAATATATATATATATATATATATATATATATATATATATATATATATATATATATATATATATATATATATATATATATATATATATATAATGGTTACCATAGCTGCTTTTAATCTTTTCACTTCTTCTTCAGATGATCTATATGAATCTAGCTCTTCTTGAACAGCCTCAGCAACAATGGGAAAAGGACTAAAAGAAACAATAAAAGCATCAAATAGTTTTTTAAATAACAGATATGCATTAACAGCAACATTCTTAAACAACTGCTTTTTGAGTATTAACTTAAAGTAAGACCACTAAAATTTAGGTCAACCACATGCCTTTTTTCTCAATTAAAGAGAACCATCATGGTTAATACTTCATGCCAATTGTGCATGCCAAATTTTGCTTGAATACCATTACTAAACCTAATAGTAATAATTAGGTTTAACTTTAAGTACTTTCTAGGTGATTAACAAAAAGTTCAGTTCTTAAACACTTGAATTCTATCCACATTTTATTGGAATTTGGCACAATTTAACAAATTTCAGAAGCATGTTAAGTTTCTCCATGCATGTTGATGTTTAAAGTAATTTATAAAATACTAATAATCTCTCTCATACAAAACTAAGTTTAACAAACAAATAAATAAATATATCAGGAGTGAGTTTTTAAGTTGCTCAGTACCAGAATGCTAATTAATTTAATGTGAAAAAGGAATTAATTTTTCCAGAAAAGCAGTACCAAAACGGCATTCCGGCATTAAACGATCTCTTATATATATATATATATGTATATATAAATGACAGAGATGAAGTCAGTACTCTTCAGCAGTGGAAACTTCATCCTATGGTCGAAAGACCAAAAATTTTAATACTAAAACTAAGAATAGGATGTAAAATTCCGAAAAAGTCAACATTCATGAATACATTGGGCAAAAGCACCACATGTGAAAAATGAATGCAGATTTTTAGAATTAGGACCTAAAACTAAGCACTGGGGTTTTGTCCTACATAGGTAAGTCTTTTGATTTTTGCTGGCGGTACGGTGGAGGGACATTATTGATAGCCTTGGCTTCTAATGTCCGAGACGAAACCCCAGTGCTTAGTTTTAGGTGCTAATTCCAAAAATCTGCATTCATTTTTCACATGTGGAGTTTTTGCCCAATGTATTCATGAATGTTGACTTTTTTGGAATTGGACATCCTATTCTTAGTTTTAGTATTAAAATTTTTGGTCTTTTGACCATAGGATGAAGTTTTCACTGCTGAAGAGTACTGGCTTCATCTCTGTCATTTATCTGTGTTGTAACTTTGTTTGTTTATTGTTCTATTGATGTTTATATTTACCTGGTTTATTTGTTTGCTTGCTTTGCGCATCCTTGGGCTTCTGGTTTATGGTACACTAATCTTTTTCTATTAATACGTTTTTAATATATATATACATGTAATCAGGATTTGAAATAGAGTGCGGGATTGAGCGAAACGCGCACAAAATCGGTAAATCCCGCGCAATCCAAAGGTCCGTGCGGGATTCCCCCCCCCCCCCCCCCCCCCGTAAATTCTTAAACTCGATAGTGAACCTCCTACTGGGAAAGCGGAGAAGATAAAAAAAATTTCAAAATCCATTTTTATTTTGGAAAGATGGAAAAAAATTCATAAAGCGTCTGTCAATTCAAAGCAATGCATGTTACATCGACGAATTCCGATCCACCGACATCAAGCGATTCCGATCCTCCGACATTAACTGATTCCAATCCGCTGACATTAACCGATTCGGATCCACCGACGTCAAGCGATTCCGATCCTCCGGCATCAAGCGATTCCGATCCGCCGACATTAACCGATTCTGATCCGTCGACATCAACCGATTCCGATCCACCGGTCGAAATGCGATTCGAAAGCTGTTGGAAACGACAGTCCGTTTTCGAAAGGAATAGGCAATTTTTTACTTTAACTTTTTGATCGTCAGAAAAAGTCTTTGTGCAGTAGAAATATAGTTCTAAACAATGAGGACCAAACCCTATTTGAAAAATTAGATCCAGAAAATGGTCTATTTAAAAAAAATAATTGAGTGTATGTGTATGTTACTTAGTTGTAAAATATTTTATTAAAAATGAAATAATAAAATAAAATTGCAAAATTACTGAATAATTATTTGAAAATGGGGTTGATATTACACTAAAAAATTATAATTTAAAAATGAATAAATAGAAAAATTAAATAAAAATGAATTATAAAAAAATTCTAAAAAATTTTTCAGAACTTATAAAAAATTCTCCCCCAGATTCCAAAAATCCCCCCTGGAATCTGAAGTAAAAGGGGACATTCCCCCCTAGAAATTGAACCCTATTTCAACCCCTGCATGTAATCATGTGTATATGAAATGTATATGGTTTTACCTTCCTTTATATTGCATCCAGAATTTATCAGAGGGGTTTAAATCAAATGTCTTGGTTTTTTTCCTAGGTCTTGCACCTAAGTGACTAGTTTTCTCAGTTGTTTCCTCAATAGTTACTCGATTTAACTGAAGATCCTACGTAAATGGAGAACAAATATCAAATCAATTAAAATCAGTAATCAATAAATATCAGATCAATCATATTGATCAATCAAACTCAGATGCTGAATTAAGTAAATAATTAAACATTTCCAACACTTTAAAATTTCAAAGCATTTCTCAGCACATATGATAAAGTTACAAGATCAAATACATAAGATTGTTTTTTATAGGTATACTAGCAGTACCCACCGGCGATGCCCATGCTAAGAATTTAAAGGAATTCCGTTGAGTAAAAAAATCCAAGACCCCCCCCCTTTGTAAAATAATCATTTTTCAAAAAAACATTTTAAACTATTTTTGGAATTTAAAACAATTTGACAAAACAATTAAAAAGATTCACAGAAGCCTTAAAACGGAAAATAATTGTCCAATTGTATAGTTCATCGCTTAACGCGCCAAGGTTCCACGCTAACATAACCCTGCTCTTTAGCGAATGATGCGCTTTTTATCAGCAATTTGAAATGTTTCAACAAATAACCAAAACAGACATCAAATAGTATCTTTCAAATGTAAAATAATTGCACAACTCTATTGTTTGTTGTCAAACTCGGCAAGAGACTACGCTACTGTAACACAGCTCTTAGTGAGCAAAGCAAACTCCGATTGATTAGCTATCCAATCTGTCTAACGAAAAAAGAAAAAAAAATCCTGAGGAATATTTGAAAATTGTCGTCAGAAAAAAGTTGCATTTCATTCGGTTAAAAACAAACAAAGGTTTCTTTGGAATTCAAAACAATTCACCAAAACATTGAATCACATTTACAGTTGCTTTAAAACTTAAAATAATTTCCCAACTATTGTTATGCCTAACTTGCCAAACGACCGCGATACCGGATTTTTTTTTTGCGATTAAAAAAGTTTCGCAAAATGAACGAAAAAGGCGTCAAATTACATTAACAGTAGCTTTCAAAAGTAAAAAATTCCTCAAAGCTATGTTTATCGCCAAACTCGCCAAGTGACCCCGCTGCCATAACCCAACCGATTAGTGAGTGATGCAAACTCTGATCAATTAGCAGCATGATCAAAGAAAAAAAGTTCCATGATTAAAAGGAATCCCCCTCCCCCCCCCCTCTGATGTAAAATAATCAATTTATTTTACTAAAATGTGCAAAGATCCTTTAGAGATACCTTTAGAGCCTTTAGAGAAAATTGCAAATAATAGCTGAAAACAATTATTTGCAATTTTAATGTTTGCCAAAAAAACAAAATATTTGTCAAAATTACATTAACAGTAGCTTTTAAATTGTAAAAAAATCCTGCAATTCTATTGCTTATCACCAAACTTGCCAACCAACCGAGCTACAGTAACCCATCCAATTAGCGAGCGAAGCGAACTCCGACCGATTAGCGATCCAATGTTTTTAACAAAAATGTTTAAACGAAAATTACCCAGCAGAAAAACAACATAATTAAAAAACATAGTACATCTACTACGAAATGGAAATCTTGTATCCCGTACCCCGTAAAATGTAAGAAAATTTGAAAAATATGCTTACATCATCGTCATGTCAACTCCGTCTTTACTAATTTCTATTTTAATGGAACGTTCGCTTTTATTTATGACTCGATTTAATCATTTAGCAAATAATTTTACATGTTAATGGATCATTTAAAGTCTATTTTCCGAATTACTGGGATTTTTCATTTGGCGGACTTTTTACTTTAAATGGCTTGGTTTAATTTATTAGAAAATTACATTTCATTTTATTAGTTTTGTTTCAATCCTTGTTTTTTGTTCAAGAAAAAAAAAGCACAGTGACAAAATAATGCATGGTTTCGCCAAATAAATAGTTTCTATGTATAGGTATAATCAAACATGCTAACAATAAGCTAAACAAAAACAATCGCCAAGATTAATAATGTGCCGTAAAGTACCTATAACGAAAGAAAACGTGTCTCCGATATAATAAAGGTAACAGCTTTCAAAGAGAGTAGACGGCTCTTTAAAATCCTCGTCTGAAATAGTTTCGAAAATATTCATCAGAATGGGTCTAAAAGCATAAAAAACACCTTTCAAATAAGAGAAATATTCCTCAGTATCGCCATTAAAACAAAACATATCATTCACCCTTTAAAATAACATAAACAAAACCTGTAAGAGTCAGATTTTTTTTAAAGACTACGCATCCATTAAAATGGTACATGAAAACATTGCCTTGCAAAAACTAATCAAAAGGGAATATATTTTAAATGCCCTACTACGAACAAAGCCCGAATGCATTAAAAACCAATTGCAAGAAATTTTACTTTGCTGTACTCAAGCAAGAAATGGCAACAAATAATATTGTTCAGTTTTTCTACAAGCTAAAATTAATCTCGCGCAAAAAAATGGAGGAAGAAATTTCTTTTTGAAATAAATTAATTTTTACTTCAAATGCTTATAATTTTTTTTTGGTCATTTTTCGATGTCCGCGGTTCTAGTCCTTGTGGATATTTTTGAAATGATTATTTTTTACAGGGTTTCCAACAGTACAAAAACCGAAAAAATCGGACCATTTTTTGGTATAGACGTATGTTTAAGTGGACATAAAATTGAGTTTTTAATTAATGTCTCCATCAATTAGCATCCTACCTGGATGAGGATGGAATATTCGTAACCCTCGTAAAATTTCGAATTTTTTAATACCTAGTTCGACCCTGAACTCAGGTTCAGGACCAGAGTTCAGGACCCTGAACTCAGCCCGTTCTTGAGAATTTTGCATATGAGTGCAGAACATTCCCCATCCCGTTTAACCCCTTAAAATCGAAATTTCAAAAAATTCTTTCTTAGCATGCACTAACGTTATAAAATGGACCAACGTTCCAAATTTCAGTTTCCTCGCCTCAGTAGATTTGACTACGCGTTGATTGTCAGTCAGGACAAGCTACTTTATATATACAGATATGGGTCATTCCATGCGAAATCAGCAAAATTCGCAAAAAAGTGGTGGCCGCATGGTAACAGATTTTTTATGAAATTTGGTATACAGGTTCCTTTTATGCCTGTATAAAAATATCTAAAATATTTTTGCTTAAAATTTTTTATTTAAATAGTTACATGCGATTGAAAATCGGTCAAATTGAACAGCATTCTCATAAATGCTAAATGTTGCACTTTTGATGGCTTATATCTTGTTAACTATTTAATGAAAACATAAAAGTTATATGTTTTTGCAATCTATGGAGTAGGGTAATCAATCTGATATCAGTAAAATTTTCAAAGTTATTATAGTTAACTTTTAACCGAGTCTCAAAAACTGAAAATATTTCAATTTTCTCATAATTAAGCATTTTATTTTTTAATCTCAATCTTTAAGGAATGCATTAGCTTTGATGAAATTAATACCCAATACTGTGCTAAGAATCATAAAAGAAATACCTTACTTTTGAAGTTGTATTTTGACTCATTTGACTTCAAAATCAGTTTTAAACTTAGTGACATTTTGTAAAATGATGATTTTCCCCTTCACGTACACACAAAAATTCAAATGAGGGAAAATTCAGACAACTTTTAAATTTTTCAAGAATATAGAGCTGTGTTTCTACTATTTGCTTGAAGAAACTCGAAATTGGTTTTTGATTTCCAAACGTAAAATAAAATTCAGAAAAATAGCATTTTCTTTCTGTTTTATGTGTCAATCCATACAGGTTCGAAGGATGGTTGCGCTCGACCATTTTTAAATTTTTTGAAATTCATATCCCTAAAAGCTGTATATGAAAGATGTTTAAAACCTCTTTTATTTTTTCTCTCAACTTTGATTTTTTGGAGGTCTAAAAGTCCCATTTTCGACTACGAAAATCACTTTTGATGACAGGTTAGTTCAAGACCAAATGTAAAAATTTTACTCATTTCAAAGGGGAATAACTCACGTAGGGGACGGAAACACAAGATGAAATACGGCAAAAACTAATCACTGGAACCATGCTAAATAGAGTATGTAATTGTTGCTGTGTGTTTGTGTACCCTTTATAGATTACAGCCCCTCAAAATTCGGAAAAATGACAAAAATGACATTTTTAGACCCCTATAAACCAAAAGAGGATTGAATTTAAAAAAAAAATTTCCTGGCCAATTGAATATTCCATTCAAGTACTATACATGTTATACATATTGTTTTTTTTATTTGGTTTGTAAAAAAGATACAGGTCTTTGAAATTAAGCAATTTCGCTAGTCAATTCACACACTAAAACAGAAATAAAAAGTGTAAAAACTTCATGGCACCTTCTTAAATTACGTATATTGTGCCCTATATAATACATTTTACTGAAAAAACATATTGTAATTTTCAAAATAATTATTTTAATTTGATAACTGGACATGAATGAGAAGTTTATACTGGGTGGAACCTGTATGGATTGACCCTTATGTGAAATAACGAGAATTCAAAGAACTTGGTAAACGACTAAATGATATAAAAGCAAGTAAAATTGACATTTATTTCAATTTAAAAAAATATACATTTCAGCATGTACTTCATAAACATGCTTTTGAGAAAATGAAACACGAAAGAAATGTATTCAGTAAATTACCGCCCATTAGCTGTAAAGCAAAAAGTTCCCATTAGCTAGGAAATGACTGAGCTGGCGGCGTATTTCACGAAAAAATGGTTAGTTTTGCTAAACTTACAAAATAAAAAGAAGTAACTAATGAAATTTTTCCTTAGTTCAATTTACTCTAGTAACAAAAATACGCTGATACCAATCATTAAAATTTAGTAGCATCTAAAAGACACTTCATTATGTTACGTAAAAAAAATTGAGTAAATTTAGAGAATTCCCTCATCTTCAAAAAAACATCTGAAATTGAGGAAAAAATGAAATTTTCGGAAATTTTAGATTTTTTAAAGTACGATTTCGTTATCAAGAAATTCATAAACAATTACTAAATTAGAGCAGATAGTTAGTTATAGATAGTTTTTCAATCTGAATCATTTTTACTCTTATTTTTTCATTAAAAGAGCTAGAAGAGTGATTTGAAATCTGAAGTAAATTGGCAAAATTTCAATCTTTGTTATTATCTCAGATTCAAAAAAAGATCCGAATAAATTTAACTTTGCTCTTTCCCAATAGAGATTTGTTCATAGAATGCGGAAATATTTATTTTTAAGTGTACGTTTATAACTTATGGAGTTATTGAGTCACAAACTGGCAGCAATGAACTCTGAAAATTTAGGCTAAGCGTAAGCATCAATTTCTAATTTTAATAACAAAGCAACAAACAGTTTTTAAACTTTCATACTTTGCATTTCCTCATAGATATGCATGGTTTACCTAAATAACAATTTTCATTGAAATCTGTGACATGTCAGCCACAGCTGATTTGCTCATTTCGCATGGAATGACCCATATGCAACCATGAAAGCCCGAAATCAGGTAAATATTGTTATTTGCGGATGAATATCAATATTCACATACCAAAGAGCCCTCTTAGTGATGCTACTATCATTATTTCAAGGGATAACAAAGAGAGGCAAATACATTTCACTTCTAATCTGAATGAAACTATCATACAAAACTATGAAAGCTGAAAAACTATGCCTTTGTTTCACTAATGTCTTTACGGATAGTGGTATTCAATTCAACCAATCAAAATGTATTTTTAAAAGATTCTTGAATTTTCCTTTCTAGGAAGTTCATTAATAAAAACATTTTAAACTAGTGACAGTAGTTCTATAAATTATGGTGATTTTTTCAAGAAATCGTGAAAACATAGAACCTATTGCTAAAAACCCATTAAAAAATAGCAGCTCCATTTCAAATAGGCAAATTATATTCTGGACTGAATTACATTTCATTCACAACACAATCCAACATGAAATGCTTAATACACTAGTATAATAATGAACATGGGATGAGCCATTGTTAGTTTTTGGCTTACATTAAAAAAGCAAAAACACCTGGATAAATACCCAACGGGATAATTTGTCTATGCACTTTTTTTTATAACCCTAAAAACTGGCAAAGGCTTTAGAGACCATACTTGGTTAAACTCTCACCAGGAGTAAGTAAAGAAATGATTGGTGGGATTTAAATAAAATTAAAAGGCTTCCTAATAGAAGATCCAAGGTTTTAATCTTAATGTTGCAACTGCAGCTCTGAGATATATGGGGGTGATTTTTTTTGTTGTGACAAGTAGTCAAAACCTCATTGAATATTACTTGTTAAACTTCCCCGTTTTCCCCCTTATTCAATATGCAAATTTTCCGAAAACCCTTTTAAAAGTTCAAACAAACAAGTAAGGTCCAAACAAACAAACAACACATCTGTTTTGAGAAGATTTTGCAGTACTGCTTTCAATTTGTAGATTTAGAAAAGGAAAAAATTACACTTTTTTCATGTTTTGTTTCTTGCTAATACTTCAGCTTGGTAGTTAATTTTAAAGTTTTAACAGCATTTGAGAGAAAATATTCTGCTGATGAAAATAGTTACTATTAGTAACTATAAATATATACTACTAGCAGTATCAGCACAGCTTTGCCCACAGTAGAAAATTAAAAGGTCATTTGGTTAGCCTGTATATTTACAAATGATTGATGATGATTTTCTTATTAGTTTGCTATGTTAATTTGCTTGCCCACTGTACGGTTCCACGTTATGATAATTTGGTAGTTTACTCGTTCATGTTATGATAATTTGCTTAGTAAAATTTTCTTAAAATTGGATTAGAAAAAGAATAAAATCAAATTTTTGAAAAATCGCTTTGAGGTTCACATTTCCATGATGCTACAAACTAATTTTGTGCCAAATTTTATGAAAATCTGCCAAACGGTGTAGGTGCTATGCGCATCACAGACATCCAAAAATCTGGACATTCAGCTTTATTATTAGTAAGGATTAGTACTGCTATATACCTACAGCAGTAAATTCTAAGACTGCATTATCTTTAGCACAAATTTAACAACTGCAATGGTTAAGCTAAAAGATGTGCAATAAATATTTCTCATTAGAAAAAAAAATCCCTATTTTCAAGATCATGGTCAATATTACGAATTTCAGTCTTTGATCAAATTTTTGTACTTACTTTGTAGAAATTAGATTTTATTAAATGACAACTAAATATTTTTTATTTCTTATTATACTTACCAACACATCATGGGCGAGAGCCTGATAAGTCCAAGTGTGATGCAATGGTGTAGCCATATCTTGATTTCTATCTAAAACTACCAACAATGGTCTTTGGAACCTGCAATAAGAAAATTAAGAGAAAATATTTTTTTAACTACAGAACAAGAAGTTTTGATGAATTTTTTAACAATAAACAAATAGTATCAAGTACGTGAAAGATGTTGGCATTCCATCGGTAGTGAAAAGACTGTTTCTGGTATCCCTGAGATTTTCTCGAATCTTTTTGTCCAATTTCTGGAAATAGAAGATATTAGAATATGCATTTGGTATAAAAATTTTGGGGTCACCAGATTTTAAATAACACTTGCTTGGTGCTTTCCGGCATGCGGGAAAAATTGAGGTTAGGAAAAAACATTAATACTACAAAAATATATGTTCAGCTTAAAAATGAATACAAGTTCTATGAATATCTTATTAGTAGAGTAATAAACAGTTTAATTTTGTAAAAATATTTACGAACAATGTCATTTGTTATTTTAACAAGAAAAAAAATTGTTTAATAACGAATAATTTTATACAAAAATAAATTTAAACTAAGTAAGCAAAAATTTAAGCAATAAGTTACTGCCCCTAAACCAGTGCTAAAGAATTTACCATAGCTATTCAATAAATAAAAATTAAACTTGCCTCGCTAAAAGGAACCTAAAATAATTTATTTTAAAAAAATAGGAACAAATCGCAGTAACAATGATTGCTTCTGAATTGATTACTTTATTGGCATATAATTAAATTCATTAATAATGGCCTACCATAAATCACAAACACATATTATATGCAATACACATTTGTTTTGTTTTTTGAAAGAAGGTTACTTTCGGAATTTATTTATTTTTTCCTTACAGTGGTTTGCTTTCTGATTGGAACTGAATGGGGAAATTTACTTTTGTTGCGCTGCAAAATAAGCCTCGAATTATCCGGCATGACGG
Organism: Uloborus diversus; assembly: GCF_026930045.1. Lineage (NCBI taxonomy): Eukaryota > Metazoa > Arthropoda > Arachnida > Araneae > Uloboridae > Uloborus > Uloborus diversus. Next base: position 80,595,480 of record NC_072732.1, on the reverse strand, counting down.
AAAATTTGAATTTTCCGACATGCGGGTCAACCTCGCTTTTTTCCGGCATGCCGGATAATGCGGGGTAGAACAGTATACATACTAAGCACAAAATTTCGTGTTGTTGTATTTTCTATGACGAGCAACATATCTAGAAAGAGGGTGAGAATGATAAATACACAGATATATTCAAAGTTCTTACTATAGCGAACAAAAAACATTGTTTTCAATTAATACAGAAGTGCTGTACTTATACAAATGGGCTGTGAGCAAGCGTGCCCATCTAGGGGGGTTCGAGGTGCAGACTGTGTCATTGAAATTTTTAGGGGGGGGTATTTTTGGGGGTATTTTTCTCATTTGGGAGAGGGGTTCTTTGCGATATTTAGGGGGGGGGGGGCATGGGTTCTTGCCCTGAGAGGGTGAACATCCCTGGCTGTGGGGACAAATCAAAAAGGCATTGGACTTGTGACTAGCTGATCGAAGAGTCTCCAAGCATGTAAATTGTGACTCAAAGACACGTTAAATATTCACTCCATTCAAGGACAAATGAATTAAAAGAAAATAAGGCAAAACAGGAATCAATCATATATAACTGTCCTTGTTACATCATAGCAATAAACCTTTAAAAAATGAGGCATGGAAGCAAGAAAGACAAAAAAAAAAAAAAAAAAAACCTTTACTTAGTAATTTTGATAATGGGAAATTACCTCAGCTACCACTTCAGCTGCATTTCCTCTAGGACTTCTTATTATTGGAACCACACCTACATGAATAGAAAGTTATATTCTTTTATTAAATAAATTCAAAAATGAAATTCGTTTGTGAAAAACAAAGTAAAAAAGATATAATAACAGCTTCTAAAGTATATGCTACTGCTGAAGTAATGAACTTGAATAACTTGAAAAAATTACACTTTGCTGCACACATTTCAGATCTAAGTTGTAATATTCAGATAATGCAACAACTCGTTAAAGAAAAGAAAGCAGAAATTCAAGAAAAAGAAAGACTATGATTTAATCAAATATGTACGGAATGCATTACATATGCATTTTTTAACAGGTCATGGTGGACTGATCATTAAAGCTTCCGATTCATAACTGAAGGGTCCTGAGTACAATGCCCGTCGATCGAAGATCTTCCGTGATTCGTTTATGGCGACTGAGGTGCATCAAATATGTTGTAACCAAAGTCCGCCAAGTGACTCAATGACTCCGGGGGTGCTAGAGAAGGAACTGCTTTGCTTCTGGTCTGGAGAGAAAAACAGAGCTGTCTTCAAGGGATTCAAAATCTTTTAGAAGTCGATGAAGTATGTATTGCTTCATCATATTAAAAATTCCTCCAACATAAGATTTAATATCCGTTTCCAATGACAGCAATGAAGACTATGAATGTGAAGTACAAATGATGGAGGTTGCCTCCACAGCTGATCAAGAGATTCAAAGCTTTAAAACAATTTTATTTGCAAATGCAAACTAAGAGGTAAATTTGCAACTAAACCAAACAAATTTTCAAAAAAAATCGCTTGTATGGAAATTGGTATAAATAAAATTGTATTTAAAAACACAAACAAATAAAGATAACGCATTCTAGTTCATTGGGTAAGAATCAAATATTCAGGCATTGACTGATGTCTCTGGTATATAAATGTTGATACTCACCAACTAAAGTCTACTTTAAGAGATTTCTAACTTTTGGTAACAAAACACCACACACAAACACACATGTGTAAATACATACAGTCAACTCTCAAAAACTCAAACCTCGATAACTCGAAATTTTTGATAACTCGAAAAAAAAAGTATTTCTCTGCACCTTTAATGCTTTTTTAATGAAATTTTATCTCTTTAACTCAAAGTATTTTTTTCTTTTTCTCGTTAACTCATTTTATTTCCCATTCACTCAAAAAAATTCCAATCCCTCAAAACTCTATTTTCAAACTCCTATGCCTTTTACTTTGTTATCTTCCCCCATTTACACACTCGAGAAAAAAACGGGTCCTTGGGCTCTCTCTTTTGTTTGTGATTTTCACAGTTGTGTTTACCACAGGTATGTGATAGGGGAGACGTCTTTCAACTGCTGTTTCCTGTTAACAGTGGACAATGGTCGAATTTCTAGAATAAACGTTATCTCAACCGACCAGTTTTCAAAACACAACCCTTTCTTGTTCTAGTCTTTGTCTTCCTACTTAGCTTATTAGTGCTCGGAAAAAGCTAAGGCTTATTTTTCATCGAATTATGGCTACAAAACGAAAATGCACTACACTTTTTATTGCAAAGAAAAAAAAGGGGGGTGATTAATGTGGTTGAAAAGATGGAAAGAAAAAGATTGATATTGCGAAGAAGTTTGGTGTTCCAAACAGCACACTGTCAACCATTCTCAAAAACAAAGAGAATATTCTTAAAAACTGATGATAATCAAGGGGATCAGAAAAGAATGAAGATTGGAGTTCAAAAATGCTTGATAAAATGGATAACACAGAGTCGGACCCAGTGAGTGTTCCACTTGGTGAAAACATGTTGAGAGAACAGAAGAGGAAGACGATTACATTGAAGAACTTATCAATCCAAAAACGATCACCTTTAAAGAAGCAGAAAGTGCCATGCATGTCAAGCGGGTGTTCATTGAATCAAGACCTGATATGGACACAAAGCTATTTCCTATCTGAAAATGTAATTGACATGGAAAGAAAAAAGAATACCCGTCACACCTTCTTGACAGTTATTTTAAATAAAATATGGTAAGTTCTCATTTTCTAACCGATTTTTTAATGAGGTACATAGTACTTATATTAAATGAAATGATTTTTTGAAACATTTTCGATAATTCGAATTTTTTATGTCTTCCCTTCAATTTCGAGTTAGCTAGAGTCGACTGTATATATATTTCAAATGAAAAAAATGTATTTTCTACTTACCAAGTGTCACAAATACTGAGAATAAACTGTCTACAACATTATCAATTATTTTTTCCATTTCAGAATCTTTGACATCACCTCTATTAAAAGCTGAAAAGTAAATAAATAAAATAAAGAAAAAAAAAAAAGTTAAAAGCTATACAAATTTTAAATATTTGTCAATTTTGAAGAGTTGAGAGGAAATGGGGCAGAAATAGAAGCATGTAATGCTCAACATAATTAAATACACATGGTTGTTGATTTTGCTAAAATTTTTATGGTAATTTATTCTAATGACTAGCTGCATTGCCCAGCTTTGCCAAAAGTTTTGTCAAGTGATGCATGTTCAACAATCAGGCTTTAACTAGAGAGAGAGGAAAAAAACCATCAAAATTTCCTGTCAAAATAATCATTCTCAAAGAAAGAAAAAAGCAAATCAAAAGTTCCCCCAAAAAAATTAAATACAACACTCCATAAATACAATTACAAATAAAAAAAAAGAAGATAAATCACCAAATAATAATCAAAAGGGGAAATTTTTACCTCAATATAAAAACAAAATTTTATTTAGTCACAGCCGAGAAAAAAAAATGGCAACCTTCTGAACACTAATTAAAAAGGAGATAACGCAAATGATAACTTTCCCGATTTAAAATTTCTGTTCCATTAGGCTTAGTAGTGCTTTTTAATTTTTTCCCGGTGATTTTACAGTCTTTTTTTTAGTTTGAAGGAAGTGATTGAACTCTATGGGTGTTTTCGCGGGCTTTCGAATGGGACCTGAATCTAAGAAATCAGATAATTATTTCGGGTAGAAAGAGTCATTTAATGCCATTTTTGGGCCCTAAAATTAAAATTCGAACAGTTCGGTTCCTTTTGGAGTTCAAAAACGAACCCTACGTTCCTTCTCGGGTGCCCAAGTATCTCCCAGCCAAATTTGGTTGAGATCCGACAAAAACTGGATATGTATAGGGAACATACATACACATATATTCTTTGTTCTATCTATATAGATACTAGCAAAATACCCGGCGTTGCCTGGGTCAGTAATAATTGTGAGAAACAATCGCTACTTTCATCCGTTTTCTGTTTTAACTGAAAGAACTCAAAACACGCCGCTTTGATGTGATTCACCCATAAACGTAAAATAGCAATAAGTATTAAGTCTGAAATAGTATTCAGTTAGAAACGAAAGCAGGACATTTATGCAAAAAAATTTTAAGAATTTCCAAAACATGAAGTTTTACTTGTTTATAAAGATTTATCAGTTTTTTTTTTTTGAACATAGTCTAAAGCTTTTTCTATATGGCTATTGAAACACAAACAGTTTTAAAAAACGTAGCAGCTTGTAATCCCACCATACTTGCTTTAGTTGTTTTGGGAAATTTCAATTATTGTGGGTTCTTGGTGTGATTTAAAATGTTACCAAATTTGAGGTAATCGTTTCAAGATACCTTAGATAATGTTCCCTCCTCCCTACTTTGTAAAACTGTCTGTTACTAATTTTTGTCAAAGAGATATTGTCATCAAATATTGAGATATTTTTGTTGATCATAAAATAATGCTAAATATTTTCTTCCGAAATAAGTAGCAAAACCTGGCCAGTGTTTGTAATTGTGAATGAAGACAAACTAATGGAAGTTTTAGTGATGTTTATAGCTTTGCCTAATTTAGTTAGCAGATTATTTTACATTTTAGCAAAAGTTTTAAAGATTATTTTAATTGCAATATTTTGGTTACATGGTGAATGAAAGCAGAGAAGCATTATTATGTAGTCTTTGGCTGCAAAAACAGTGCCAATGAAAAGATTGCCTTCCGTTGTAATTGAATTGTTATGATTAATTATTACTATGTTCTTATTTCTATGAAATTAATATACAGTGGCTCCCAAAAGTGTTCGTACACCTTGAAATTTTGTAGTAAAACCAAAATAACGCAAAACTGAATTTGAATATGAAGTCCAATTTTTTTTCACGCCATTCTTATGCCATTCTGAATAAAACTTAGTAGTTTTTTTCAAAATATTGCCAGATTTTATTTTTGAAATTTGTCAAAAAATGAAGAGACGGAGAAATAATACGCCACAAAAGTCGTCGTACACTCAAATTTTTTCGAATAAATTCATGATTAAAACTAAAATTTGTCATTTTTTTATTATTTTTGCATTGTGTTGACCCTTAAAAGTCATTTGGCTTTAATTTTTTGTTTATTTATTCCTTAATATTGTGCTTATTACTTTAAAATGACTGATATTTGAAAAACACCACAAACACCATTCGAAAATTGAATTGTTTACTCACAGTAGCGGTAAATTGGTTTGAAATGTCTCTAAATTAGGTAATTTATACCATTCTATAGTGAAGTGCTTGATAAAATGCTTTAAAGACAAGAATAGGATCGAAAATACGGTAAGAAAAGGTCAACTGGCAAAGTTAACAATGCGTGATCGGAGGTTTACAGTTAAAAAAATTATGAAAAATATACATTTGAGTGCTGAAAAAATTTCTGCAGAATTGAATGAAACATTTTACGTTTAATTTTCACCTAAAATTGTTCGCCAAGTTCTCTGATTAACTGGATAAATGGGACCTCTTCCTGCAGAAATTTTCTTGTTCGTGCGAATAACAGTAAGCTTACGCTTTCCGTCGCAAAATCAATGATAAATAAGCTCAAAACGTTTTGGAACAACGTCTTACTTATAGATAAAAATAAATTTAACATTTTGGGTTAAATTGTTGTATAATTGTAAATAAAAGAAAAAATGAGGAATTTAATCTGAAGAACTTAGTTGGATCAGTTAATCAGGACGGTAAAAGTGTTTTAGTGTGAGGGTGCATTACAGCATCAGGACTTGGAAATTTGGAATTTTTTGATTAAATAATGAATCATGCTGTTCATTTAAATATTTAAAAAAGCAATTTTAAACTATTAGCCCAAAATTTGGTAATCGGAAACAACTTTGTTTTTTATCGAGATAACGATAAGAAGCACACGTTTGCGTTTGGTGCCTCAAGAATTGTCCTTAAGCTTAGAAATACCCCCTCAATCTCCAGATTTGAACTTAATGTAACATATTTAGAGATATCTGGAGGCTAGATTACGAAAATACAGCTTTGAAACGAAAATAGAGCTAGAAACAGTAAGACTCAAATTGGGGTTGAACACTTACTCAGAAATTACTCAAAAAAAGAAAGAAAAAACAATGAAATCTATTCCCAGACGTTTAAAAGCTCTTGTTGATACTGCATGATGTTCTACTAAATAATAACTTTGTAAAAAGTTAGATTATTTACTAATTTTTTGACATTTTTTCAAAGTGTACGAAGACTTTTGTGAGATAAAATTTCCGGCAATTTTTGGTTTTTGATTTTTTTAAAATTATGTTTTAATGTTTTATAAAAAATTTTCATGTAGTTTTGTTAAATATAGATCATAGATCTTATAATAAAATACCTATTCCGAAATATTAATTCTAACCAATGGATAATGGCCTATTTCATTGAAAATCGTAGGTGTACGAACACTTTTGGGAGCCACTGTATATATATTTAGCAATTGATTTCCAATTGTATGCTTGATGCATAAACGCGTTTGTAAGTCTAAGTAATAAACTTACACATATTTTGAAAAGACTATTTCTCTCAGAATAGGAAAAGATAGGTCTTTCTGCCTATATGTTAAAGCCCAATTGGTGAAAATATCTTTATGATTGAGAAAAATGAATGTCATACTTAAAATCAGCACATCCAGTAGAATAAAAGTCACTCAATACAGTACAACCACTTTTTCATGACCCGAATTTTGCAGGCCTGTGTAATTTTTGACAATAAACACTTTCTATTTTCCAACTGTTGCCAAAATCAATTGTCTTTTTACTTCGTTCTGTTATCGATTACTGGCATAGATGAGGGGAAAAATCCCAAGAAAGCAATAAATTTCATGGTTGCTCCAGAGAAGCCTTGATTTAAATTTTTTATTATGATAACTATTAATATTGCTTAAAATACACTACCAACTTAGTTATTCCATCCAAGGACTGCAGTTTCGTGCGTTTTAGCATTCATCAGCCCGGAATAGGAATCACATCAGCTGGAGACGAAAAACCTCTTAAGGGAGCCAAGAGAGCCAAACAAACTGGTAGCTAATGTAGAATTAGCACACCAGATGAGTGACCGCAACAATGGTGCGGTTCAACTCAAGGTTTGTTTGGCCCTCTTGGCTCCCTTATGAGGTTTTTTGCTTTCAGCTCATGTGATTCCTATTCCGGGCTGATGAGTGCTAAAAAGCATGAAACTGCAGTCCTCGGATGGAATAACTGAGCTGGTGGTGTATTTTAAGCATTTCTGCCTTAGCCCTGGCTTAGGGCGGTAACTTACTACCAATAACATGCTTTGCCATCAATCCTTGAGTTGAACCGCACCACTGCTGCGGTAACTCATCTGGTGTGCTAATTCTACATTAGCTACCAGTTTATTTGGCTCTCTTGGCTCCCTTAAGAGGTTTTTTGCCTCCAGCTCATGTGATTCCTATTCCGGGCTGATGAGTGCTAAAAAGCACGAAACTGCAGTCCTCGGATAGAATAACTGAGCTGGTGGTGTATTTTAAGTATTTCTGCCTTAGCCCTGGCTTAGGGCGGTAACTTAGTACCAATATTAATATTGCTCTTATAAGGCAACAAATTTTTGTAACAATGGGTTTTATATTTATTCATTTAATGGGGAAATTACAAGAAATTTACTGTTTTCCATCATAACTTTTTTAAACTGAGTTTTTTTGGAAATAAATTACAGCCTATGTTGCGTCCTGATAATGTAGCTATCTATGGTGAAAAAATTGTTAATACCGGTCCAGTAGTTTTGAAACTTACCCTGGACATACATACAAAAGTAGCCATTTATGTATAAAGATTAAAACCATCTATTTTCTTTTCCCCCCAAAACATTTCTTGTGACCCATAAAGATTCCTACAGAGAATCCTGACTTAGTATTTTCTAAAAATTGAGATGTTTCTATTTTTGATTATTGCTGTGCATTGAGCATTAACTAAAGTAATTCCTGTGAGTTTAGAATTTCCTTTAGTAGATGAATTATACTGTTTTGTAAATTTTGTGGTAGACATTCAACACAGCCTGGCAGGTTTTGGGTAAACATGGTCATGGAAAGTGAAAAATTGCCATGATTGAGACCTCCAGGGTCCATGCAAGTAAGGGTCAACTATAGTTTGTGTGTATGAATTGGCTTGTGAAATACTATTTATTGTTTGCTTGATTAATTGATTAGTTGCATGAATTTCCCTGTGTGCTAGTGAAGAATATCTATTTTTGTACCTAAACATTGGAAAAAGTGTATTTTTGAGGCCCCTACATCCCAGTGCATTGAGAGTCAGTACAAGGGCAGATTAAGACGTTTGGGTGCCTCTGGTGATAAAACAAATGGGGGGCCCTTTTATTGCATTACCTTGAATAATGCAATAGAAGATAATACACAATTACATGACACAGAAAAATGTAGATAAATGCCCCTCTAGGCCCTCTTATTGCATTGCCTTGAATAATGCAATGGAAGATAATACACAATTACATGACACAGAAAAATGTAGACTAATGCAGCAATTAATAGTGTTTGCCAAATAAATACACTTTCAATTCTAAAAAAAATGTTGAAGAGAATATAGAAATAATTTAAAAAGAGAAATTGTTCTGGAAATAAGTTACAGTAAAAAGCATTATTACAAATATTTAGTTATTTATTTTTGCTTTTAAGTAATTCTATTCACCTTATTAACAGAAAATGAAACAGTTGAACCAGGGTTCTCTGACGCTTGTCGATTCAAATAAGAGTAAACTTTCCCCGAAAACAATTGTCTGATATAGTGACTCTGGGAAATTGACTTTTGATCAGCTGAGGCTTAAACGATTTCATAAGAGTGAGGTGAAATGATTTGCGAAGCGATAATGATTATTGGAGTTGTACTAATCTAAGAAGTTATACTGATCAAGGCGGCCACCCTGGCTACTAGTAAACAATTTGACCGAAATTGAGACAAAATATCCATCTTACCAAAATAGTTTATAGACCCACAGTCTTGGTGTCTTAAAATGTACATATCATCTTCAAGAGTTATGAAGTTCAGATACTGATCAAACACCTGAAAACAGGAAATAATAATAAAAGCGACAGTAACATGGCATAGGAAAAACAACTTCCTAAACAAACCAAAATTATATTTATAAAAAACATTTAAAAAACAAAATAATGAGAATTGAATGCAGTTGAAGAATAAACTTTAGGACTAAAAAAAATATTTTGTTTCAATTTAGGCTGTCTTGTTATTAAAAGATCATCAAAACTTTAAAATATTTTTGCAAAAAATAAGCAATAATTCTTAAGCGTTTACATTTCTAAATGAAAATTTAAACACAAATATGCAAATATATTACAAAATATATTTTGCTATAGGAAATTCTTGCACTCTGTACACATATTATAAAATATATTTGGTTATAAGAAGCTCTTGCACTTAGAAAAAAATGGTCTAATTCTTCTGGAAAGTTTTTCACTCGTTCCTTATTGTCAAGACTTCACGCATGGCCCCGCTTAATTCTTACAGGCCTTGACCATTTATGACTTTTCTGTGTTAAACCAATGCAACTAGTAATCTAAGATGATCTGCTCTTGAAATTCTCAAAAGATGAAACTTCATATGTCGCCCATTTTGAATGGCAAGAGGTGCTGAGAGGTCATCTTATGTATCCGCCAATCAATTGACATTTTGGTGGTAAGAATGGAAACAGGGATTGCCTGTAGCGCCCTCTTTGCTGCCATGAGGTTCAGTAATTGTCATGGCCTATAAGAATCAAGTGGGGCCATGCTTCAAGACTCAATATTTAACAGCATTATATCAGCAAAAATAAAGCCTCTGTGAAATGTATTCAACCCTGTCTTTTTTTTGACCATACTAAAGAAATAAAGTTTATTAATTGTGCAAGTACTAATAAGCTTTTTTTTAGGGGGGGGGGGGAGAGGAAGTAGCATATTCATTCCTTCCCATTTTATTTTTTGTTAATAACTGCTTTTATAAAGAATATTTATCATAGCTCTATTGTTAAAATCTTAATTCATAACTTTAATCAAATTTTATAAAAAGATTTTCTTTTATTAAAATTTTTTTCAATCTAGTAATCAAATGCCAGCAGTTAAAGAGAATTAAAAAAAAAATTACTTAATTTTTTATAACTGTCAATACAGTAAACTGACAGAAATCTGCACAGCTTATGTGGATCTTAGAATTTTGTGAAGTCAATTATTTGTTTCTCAATTTAGAATGTTATCTTTCAAAATTAACATTTTTTCCCCGAAAAAAAACATGAATAATAACTTTTAAAGCAAGATACACAGGGCCGTGCTCATGGGGTTGCAAATTCCGCAGCCGCACAGGGTGGCTAAAATAATACAAGAGAATAAAATGTTTCTGTTTGAAAAAGTATCTTCTTTCTAATGGTGCAATAGAATTACACAGTTAGAGCTTTTGAAGTATTTTTGTTCAAAATTTATAACATTCTAAAATTCAGGGAAAAGTTTCTAAACTGCGTTTTTCTTGCGACTTTGCATGCGTGCTACCAGGCCCAATGAGAGGCCACGTCAGCTGTGTTTCTTTCAGGCAGTGTTTGTGTGCTGCCCTAGAGGTGTAACTTGGCCACATGAAGTGGGGGCAAACTTTTCTTTCAAAGGATATTTATTTGATTCATATTCTGCTATCCAACTAAAACAATGCAAAACAGTTGTGCTTATGTTTTGTAATCCTTAAGTACAGATTTCCTTTTCCAAGTTCGTTGGTTTTTATTCGCGAATAACTTCATGGACTAATTAGAAAGTTTAAGGAATTCTAAGTACTTTTGAAATGAGTTTTTTTTCTTTTGAAGTTGTTTTCCATGATCCCAAGAATGAGTGATCTATTTCAGTGGCACAACCAGAAGAAAGTTTTATAAGGGAAGGGAACAAGTAGAAAAATGTAGATCTGATAGAAAGGGGGGTCCGGCTCTCCCCCGGAAAATTTTTGAAATTTGAGCTTTAAAAACGCAATTTTTGACTTCCTTCGCTGATGCTAGTGGGACAAAAGGTATAGGGCTCTCCAAGGAATTTCTAGAAATTGAAGCTTTAAAAATGTGATTATAGGCTATATTTATCGACGTTAGGGTAAAGGGTGGAGCTCAAGGACTGTCCTCGGTCAAATTTTTTTATAGGTCGAAATCAATTCCTCCCCCCCCCCTGCGTTCGCATTGCAGTTTCAAAAATGCAATTATAGAAAAACATTGAAGCTCTTACTGGAAGAAGGCTCTGAAGCTCTTATTTGGTAAAATTTTTTAAATTATGGTGCTAAAAACTAAAGTGGTTTTTTATTCTGAGGCTATCATTTAAAATTTTTGTAAGAGTAACTTTTCGAAAATCTCTCATGCGTGCTTCTTTGACAATTAATAACTTATGTTCAATGTTTAAAAACCCTAATTTTTTTAAACTTTAGTGTTATTTATTTATTTAATAAGTTATTTATTTTTGCACATATTAAAACTGTTGTTGGCATATGTGCGTATGTAAGCGCTGATTTTGGCCCCCTTTTGACGATAAATTTACAGAAATGCATAAAAATGGTATTTTTTTAAATTTTTTACATGGAAAGTACTGTGTTTTTCTCTAGATTTTTTTTCACTTCTTTCTTCACATAAGTTAAAAAAAAAAAAAAAAGATCAAATATTTATTTTGTTTTAGCGCATATTTTTTAGCTTTTAGTGAATATTTCAAGCATTTTTAATGCATATATATGCATGCATTTCTTCATGATTTTTAGTGCACATAATCCGGACTCTAATCGTTTTCCTTGTCTTTTTTTTTCCTGTGAAACTTAGTGAGAGGTATCTTTCTTCCCTATTTGCAATTTTTATTTTGTGACACATTTTTTCAAATTTAGGAAAAGAAAGACAATTTAATGAAACAAAATTCGACTTTAGATGAAGTAGAGATGTAAAATTTCCGGAAATTTTGAAGTGGTGGAAAAAAATCGGTTTTTTTACCGGTTTTTTTCAGGAAAAATTGGAAAAAATGGAAAATTTGATTTCTTTATGAATAAAATTTGGGTTTCTTAATAGCTCTGTGTTTCTAGTAACATATAAAGGGTTAAGCATTAAAAAATATATGCTATCCACAGATCTGTTTCTGCTCGACTGAAATACATATAAAGGTAAGATTAATTAGAAGAAAAAACCTTTTTGTTTTATAACTGAGTAGAGGGCTTTCATGGTCAAACCCAGAAATAAGTCAAGTCGTCACTCAACCAATAATATTGGGCAATGTGTGTCTAATCATAACAATTACATTTTCTATTTTAGATTGCCTTTGAAACTTCTGAAATTTTCGACTTTCAAACATGATTGATGTTTTTTTTTTTTTTTTTTTTTTTTGAAGAAAAATAATATGTTACTGTCTGAAAATGAAAGCTATTGAGTTTTGTTTTGATTTTTTCCAATCCAGTCTAAGTCCAAATCAAAACTAAATTGTTTTTTCTTAAGCTGAACCAAAATTAAACTGGAGTTTAAGTTTATTCATATGGTTAAGTTTATTCAAGTAGTCATAGGGGCCCTTTTGAACAAATTTGAGTTATCATAACCAAGTTGTTCTCTGTTTGGCATTTTACTTAATAAGTAAAATGTTTTAGGGTCATTTGATCAAGAGCTATTGTTTTGAAAAATCCTTAAAAAAAAAAAAAAAAAAAAAAAAAAAAAAAAAAAAAAAGAAGACATCTGAATCAAATGTATGGAAGAGCCACACTTTAAAATACAATATCTCAACTTGAGCCCAACTGCAAAGTCTCCTTTTTTGCTTATTACAGCAGTATACAGGGTGCGGTAAAAAAAATATTGGACAAAAATTGTATTATTGAATGGAAGACAGGTAATTTCATTTTAATGAGTACCCAATTTATTTTTGTTTCTCACTTTATTAGGAAATAATTTACAATATATTACCTAATTCATGTATTGTTTTTAGGTTTTCTTTCAATTTTAAGCGAAATAACTGCTATTTTAAGTTGTTCAACCAAGTAGAACGACAGTTCGTTTGCTTGTTGTGCCTCGACAAACAGTATTTGAAACAGCATGTCGTTTCAAGTGGCTTGGAAATAATAGTCGATGTCTGGAAAGTGTACAAAAATAAACAGTGAACATTTCAGTTTTTCGTTAGGTCATCCAAAAGTGAGTTCAATGATATCCTCGGGTTTCCACAAGAGCAGTCGTTTGTGGGAATTTGTGACCGATAAGTGCGACTAAGGGGAAAAACAGCTCAAACAGAAGTTTTGCAAGTTCCAAAAATTCAGGCATTTGTATGACTCTAAAGATGCCAGAAACGTTTGAGATGGGCCCGCAAGTCCACGCTTTAAGAGATACCTTTCAACCGATACTTTTCAAGATTTACCGTTCAACCGGTTCATATCCCCCAGAACCATAGGATTTGGTCTGCAGACACCATAGGCTCCCATATAGGGGAGGAAGTGGGGGCTCAAGCCCCCTCCTTTTGTAAATGAGAACTTCCTCTTCCTTTTAATACTTTTTTCTTTGTAAAAATGTAAAAACAATTTTTCTGCAGCCATTAATGAATTAGTTGTCAAAAATGTTAAATTTTATTAGCTCTAATCTGTACTAAAGTCGGTTTCCATGGGAAAAATATCCTGCTAAACCATGGGGAAAATATTAGAGTCCCCCCACCCCTTAAAATTTTGCATATGGGCGCCCTTGGTAGACACTCCAAGCACCTTAGAAAGTGTTAGATATTGCCAAAATCTAAAGTCAGGCTTGGTCTGAGATGGAATCAGGACAAGCGATAAAAAATCCCTATTTCTTTGTGGATGAGGCCCGTAGAATGAATCAAAAAGTGAACCAGAGGACATTTTAGAAGTTATTGTATTTCTGTGGGCCTAAGAGCACTTCAGCATTGTAGACTGGATATTTTCCTTTAAACGATTCATATGGCCAAAAAGACAAGAGTGGTTCAAAGCGTTTTTGACAAGATATCTTTTTTTAAGTGGACGATCTACTCGCTCCTCCTCAATCCCATCATAAAATTGAATTCTCTAAACCAATTGCTTTATAGGGAACAGGATTGATAAAAGGATTTGCTGCCCTTGAATGAAAATTTCAATAAGCAGTTGCATCTCTGTATTACTGCAAAAGGTTGCTAGTTTGAAACCAATTAAATTTAATGATTGCTAAAGGTCTTCTCATATTATTATTTTTTGTGTTTTGTTAGTTTATTTATTTTTAATAAAGTTTCTTGGAAAATTGCTTGCCCGTGTTTTTTTTTGCCGCACTTTGTACATTTGGTTCACAGTCAGCAGAAACATAGCTTTGTGATTAAAATTATGCTTGTTTGTTTTATGAAGAAGGAAAATAAATTCTTCATTAAGGTTATTGGTTTAAGCTTTTTTGTAAAAAGTATTAAACATTTTTTGATCTATATGCAAATTATATTGTCATACAACAACTTGCATTAATGTTAGACAGTATTTTAACATAAAACGGGAGGGGGGAGGAAATTGCATCAGAATTTAAGTGTGAGAAATTTCTAATCACTTTTTGCTGAAAATTTCAACTAAAACCCTGAAAAGTTGAAAAAATTCTTTTTTTTTTTCAATTTTTCCGAAGTGGAAATTTATTTCTTCGGGAAAAAACGTTTTTTTTTTTCCGTTTTTTTCGGAAATTTTCCGTTTCCCCCCCGATTGTTTGCATCTCTAAGATGGAGCAAATTCAACGAATATTTGTTTCTGTAAATGTGCTTCATTTTAAATAATTTTTATTACACAATGTTCAGGCTTCGTTACGTGTTTCATAAACTTAAGTTTCTTATGCATTTGCAGTGTGACGGAGGACTGTCAATATGAAACATGATAGTATTTTTCTCGCTTAGAGTGATTTTGTGCATATTTTAATGATTAAGAAATGTTTTCACTACTTTTTTTTTATTTTCTAATAAAATTTTTTGTTTTTCATGATATTGCAGTACTGTCAGTCTTTTGATCTGTTACATTTTTGTGGGAACGATATAATGAACCAGGAGTGTTTTTAAAACTCATATCATCCTGTTCGTGGACACATACAGGGATTTATTTGAGGAGGGGCGGGCAAGCCAAACATGTTGGTAACTGCACAAATTGAAATTAGAAAATTATTCAGAGTTGATAATAATTTTGATTTAATTTCTTGGAGGGGAGGGGGGGGTTATGTGTCACACTCCTTAAATATGCCCTTGAACCCTCCGAATTCTTAAAGTGACCTGCCCCCTTAAATACACCCATGTCCCCCCAAACTTTCAAAATGCCCCCTTGGAGCAAAAGATCTGAAAGAAACACTGGGTCAGCCTAGCCAGAAACTAGGGGCCCAGGCCTTGGGGAGGCCCAGCGACACTGACACAAAAAAACGAAAGAAAGAAAAAATAAAGGAAGAAAGAAAAAGAGGGGAAAAAACTCTGAATAAGAGAAGACGTAAAGATTTAGAAAAATTTACTCTGTGGCACTTAAAATAGAGTTAATTGTTTTCTAGTAAGCAGCTTTGTTTTTGTTTTTCTCTCCCCCCCCTTTTTTCGTTTTTTTTTCTTATTTTGGGAGGTGGGAGGGGCCTGGCGACATAACTGACAAGGGGCCCACCTTAGCTCTCTGTGTCCCTGTGTGCTACACAAAAGTTAATGAATTCAAATTAAAAAACAATACTAGAACATATTGATAACCAAAAGTACTTTGAGCTCCTAAAATTTCAGGTTTCCAGTGTGATAAAATTTCCGTGAGCTTAAACATGTCAATTCGTTATAACAGTTAAAACTTTCGACCGAAAAACTTATTTTTTTTATCCTTATTCGAAAGAACATCATCGAAGAAAAAACTTATTTTGAAAGAAAAAATATGTTCTTTCTAATGCTATTAATGAAAAGAAGATACGAGGTGACAAACTTGAGCTACAGCGCTTTGAAAGTAAGCTAATTTTCACTCGAGCGGTTTTGATAGCCACTTTGGATGACAATATCTTTTTGAAAATAGATATT